>NC_084548.2:14690000-14797500 GCF_033978685.3 Nerophis lumbriciformis
TCCCACCCGCCTCTCACAGCATCTTCCCTATCTGAATCGCTCCCACTGCCCTCTAGTCCTTCACTCTCACTTTCCTCATCCACAAATCTTTCATCCTCGCTCAAATTAATGGGGAAATCGTCGCTTTCTCGGTTCCGAATCGCTCTCGCTGCTGGTGGCCATGATTGTAAACAATGTGCAGATGTGAGGAGCTCCACAACCGGTGACGTCACGCTACTCGTCTGCTACTTCCGGTACAGGCAAGGCTTTTTTATCAGCGACCAAAAGTTGTGAACTTTATCGTCAACGTTCTCTACTAAATCCTTTGAGCAAAAATATGGCAATATCGCGAAATGATCAAGTATGACATAGAATGGACCTGCTATCCCCGTTTAAATAAGAAAATCGCATTTCAGTAGGCCTTTAACCTTGTTGGAGGTACCGAACCCCACCAGTTTCATATGCGCATTCACCGAACCCTTCTTTAATGAAAAATATATATTTTTTTTTTTTCCAAATTCAAGACAAAGTTATATGTTTTTGGTAACACTTTAGTATGGGGAACATATTCTAAGTAACAAAGACTTAATTTAGAGTTATTTGGTTAGGGTTAGAGGGTTAGGGCCAGGGTTAGAGGGTTAGGGTTATAATGAGGCCATGCCGAATAAGGCATTAATAAATACTTAATAATGACTAGTTAAGAGCCAATATGTTACTAGTTTGCATGTTAATAAGCAACTAATTAATGGTGAATATGTTCCCCATACTAAAGTGTTACCATGTTTTTATACTGGTGCACAAAATGAACCGTGCATGAACATCACCTTGTTCAAAGAACAAAACCAACACAGTGCATAAACTCACAACAAATTACACACCTGCAAATCAGTCCGACTTCTGCTGTTGTCGTATCCTTAATACGCCGATAGGGAGAAGTTTTTATTTACACGATGAGTCGGGTGTGTCTTGACCTCCGCCGAACCCCTGAGCCCGACTCACCGAACCCCTAGGGTTCGATCGAACCCAGATTAAGAACCACTGCTCTAGATTGATTGTTGTAAAATGTTCTTTTGTTGAGATTTACCCTTAGTGTAAATGGGGCCTAAACGTCCAATGTTATCGCTCCGATGTCATCCCTATACTGCTCACAACCTCCAGGGGGCATATTTCATTTTCATGCGGGGATTGTTATGATATGCTATGAAGCATTAGGCCATTCTATGTCTACCCCATCACCTTTCAGCCTCCATATGTCATTTATGTGTCTATGTGAGGCCTCTTAGAGCAGAGCTAACAAGAGCTGCCTCAACATACGGTACGCTTCACTTAGCACTCTGGGGCTAAAAGCTCCCCAAAGACCTGTTAAGGACAGACATTTGGATCTCCGCCTTCTCGTCCCTCACCTCCATCTCTCTCCATTCCTCTTTTAACCTCCGGTATCTGCCTGCACATTTTCTTCGATTACAGAATAAACCTTCACGCAGCAGTTTGGATGGAGACTGATGGATGGATAGGTGGGTGGGTGGAGAAAGGGTGGGCTTTTTTTCTTTTTTTTCACATGACCTTGTGTGTTGGCGGGGGCCACACTCGCAGTCTTGCCCCCCCCCACCCCAGACAGGCTGTGTCTGTAACTGGGCTGCCAGTTTTTGCCTCTCTTGGGCATTCTGGCATTCCTCCCCATCAACCCCCCTCCAATCCCTCAAATCTTCAAAACTCCGGCTGTCTCTTGTCTTTTGCAGGTTTCTTCACTCTTTCTTGTACTCTTTTTTTTTTCTCGTTTATGTCTAAAGATATTGTTGTTGTCTTCTAGGAACTGCACATAAATATTCGGTAACACTTTAGTATGGGGAACACATATTCACCATTAATTAGTTGCTTATTAGACTTAGACTTAGACAAACTTTAATGATCCACAAGGGAAATTGTTCAACACAGTAGCTCAGTTACAATGATGGAAAGTGTAAGGATGGAAAGGACAATGCAGGTATAAATAGACTACCGTATTTTTCGGAGTATAAGTCGCACCGGAGTATAAGTCGCACCTGACGAAAATGCATAATAAAGAAGGAAAAAAACATATATAAGTCGCACCGGAGTATAAGTCGCATTTTGGGGGGAAATGTATTTGATAAAACCCAACACCAAGAATAGACATTTGAAAGGCAATTTAAAATAAATAAAGAATAGTGAACAACAGGCTGAATAAGTGTACGTTATATGACGCATAAATAACCAACTGAGAACGTGCCTGGTATGTTAACGTAACATATTATGGTAAGAGTCATTCAAATAACTATAACCAATAGAACATGCTATACGTTTACCAAACAATCTGTCACTCCTAATCGCTAAATCCCATGAAATCTTGTACGTCTAGTCTCTTTTGTGAATGAGCTAAATAATATTATTTGATATTTTACGGTAATGTGTTAATAATTTCACACAGAAGTCACTCCTGAGTATAAGTCAAACTATGAAAAAAACTGCGATTTATAGTCAGAAAAATACGGTAATATAGCGATAAAAAAGAATCTAACATATATACGAATATATACATAATATGTGTACAGAATATTATATATACAGATATATTATATTATGTCATACTTGCCAACCTTGAGACCTCCGATTTCGGGAGGTGGGGGGTGGGGGGCGTGGTCGGGGGTGGGGCGTGGGGCGTGGTTGGGGGCATGGTTAAGAGGGGAGGAGTATATTTACAGCTAGAATTCACCAACTCGAGTATTTCATATATATATATATATATATATATATATATATATATATATATATATGTATGAAATACTTGACTTTCAGTGAATTCTAGCTATATATATATTTATTTTATTATATATATAAATAAAAGAAATACTTGAATTTCAGTGTTCATTTATTTACACATATACACACACATAACACTCATCTACTCATTGTTGTACTTGAAAGTACAAGGCAATACAATTCCGGGGCAATGGAACCTATCAAATACACCGTAATGAAAACACAGTTGTTCTACTAACTGTACTGTGTGTTATGAGAGTAGAGTATGTGTGTGTGTGGCCCTTTAATAGGTGACAACATGTGAGGTGAGTGACGTCAGTGAGTGTGTGGGCGAGAGAAGAGAGGGAGCGGTAGCGTGGGTGCGAGGAGAGACTAGTTGGTTTTGTGTTGGATTGGCTGTGTGCAAGCAATCAATAAAGCAAGATTTGCAACTAATCGCTGGACTCATCATTCACCCTAAAGTCGTCCGCTGTGGAGACCCACTGCCGGGTAAGGTGAAGGGTGTTGCCCCGAGCATACATCGGCCCTGGAGAAGTGTCTCCCCTGCGCTCTTCGACTACGGTTTCGTTCTTCTGCTTCGTCTCCTTGTGTGCGCACACTGGACTCAGGTCCGCATGGAGCTGGAGGGGGCGTGGCCTCCAGCTGCGGCTGAATTCCGGGAGATTTTCGGGAGAACATTTCTTCCAGGAGGTTTTCGGGAGAGGCGCTGAATTTCGGGAGTCTCCCGGAAAATCCGGGAGGGTTGGCAAGTATGTATTATATCTATAACATATATACAATACATACCAATGACCATGTACAATATTACAGTATATACAGTATATGTGACAGCAGCAGCATAAAATAGAGAGTAGATCCAGCAGAAAATAGAAAATAGACATTAAAAACAAAGAGAAGTAGCTAACATGTCAGGTGTCAGGTAATAGACAGATCACAGACTGACCCCAATCTGTGAGAGTGGGCAACAACACCTCCAGTGCCATCTCCCTGAGCACCGGCTCCCCCCAGGGCTGCGTCCTGAGTCCACTGCTGTTCACGTTGATGACCCATGACTGCTGCGCCAGGTCCACTACCAACCACATTGTGAAGTATGCGGACGACACGACAGTAGTGGGCCTCATAAGTGACAACAATGACATGGACTACAGGGAGGAGGTGAAACATCTGGTTAAATGGTGCAGAACCGACAACCTGGTCCTGAATGTCAACAAGACCAAGGAGATCATCAATGACTTCAGGAAGCACCAGTCCAGCCACGCTCCACTCTACATCAACGGCACAGCGGTGGAGATAGTAAGCAGCACCAAGTTCCTGGGGGTGCAGATAACTGACAGTATAACCTGGTCCCTTCACACCGGAGCTCTTGTAAAAAGAGCTCAGCAGCGCATGCACTTTTTGCGTCGGATGAAAAGAGCACAGCTCCCTCCCCCCATTCTCAGCACGTTCTACAGAGCCACTATAGAAAGTCTGCTGACCAACAGCATCTCTCTCTGGACTGGAGCCTGCAATGCCTCAGACTGGAAGTCTCTCCAGAGAGTGGTGAGGACGGCGGAAAAGATCATCAGGACTCCTCTTCCTCCTATCCAGGAGATCGCAAAAAGCCGCTGCCTGACCAGGGCTCAGAAAATCTGCAAAGACTCCTCCCACCCCCACCAAGGACTGTTTTCACTGCTGGACTCTAGAAAGAGGTTCCGCAGCCTCCGAAGCAGAACCTCCAGGTTCTGTAACAGCTTCTTCCCTCAGGCCGTAAGACTCTTGAACGCATCATAGTTAAATTATCCCCTCAACTCCCCCCAAAATGGATTAACTCGCTGGAATAAAAAAGACAATATAACATACATCCATAAACGTGGACGCATATATATATATATATATATATATATATATATATATATATATATATATATATATATATATATATATAAAGTGCAATATATTTATCTGTACAGTAATCTATTTATTTATTTATATATATTTATTTATTTTATATATATATATATATATATATATTTATATATTTATATATATTTATTTATTTTATATATATATACATATTTATATATTATTTATATATATTTATTTATTTATACATGCACCTTATTGCTTTTTTATCCTGCACTACCATGAGCTTATGTAACGAAATTTCGTTCTTATCTGTGCTGTAAAGTTCAAATTTGAATGACAATAAAAAGGAAGTCTAAGTCCAAGTCTAAGTCTAGATATCATCTATTGCTGTATGGCGAGTTATTATACAGCTGGATGCAAATTAGTAACGTATTGGCTCTTAATTAGTCATTATTAAGTACTTATTAACGTCTTATTCTGCATGGCTTTATTATACAACCAGTAAGCCATTAACTAAGAGTCTTCCCTCAATAACCTCAGAATTATTGCTTATTAGTAACCCTAACCCTTATATGTTCCCCTAGTGTCCAAATAAATCTAAATTAAGTCTTTGTTACTTTAATAAGCAACTAATTAATGGTGAAAATGTTCCCCATACTAAAGTCTTACCAACAATTCATATACAAAACTGTGCAATTGCATAAAAGTCAATGCAAATGTTACAAAGCAAACACAAAAAACTCCCCCCTTGTGCGGTGGGCTTTGAAACGCACTCAGACGTTCTCACACTCAGATGAACCTTTTATCTCCCTTGTCTGACAGGAAAATATTTTTGACAAGCAGGACCACACATCTCTCTGTTCTCCGCCTTCACCGGGCCTCCATGTCTCCGTGGCAACGCCTCCTGGGTCATCGAGTTATACCAGCAAGGCTTGACCAAGACCTGCCTTTTGCATTCAGTCTTGTCGGCTTTAATGGACTCGACACACATTGTGCGCGTGTGTGTTATTTAAATACGCACATTTATCATCCTCACCCTCTTCATCCCCACTGCCCTCATCACTTTAAACATCTTCTACATTTTGATGCATCTTTGATGCTTTTTTTTTAATAGTAGGTTTTCTATCTTACGGTATGTTGTTCTGACCTGTAAGTTTTTTTCTAGAGCCTATGGACAATGCATTTCTGTTGAGTAACACAGTGTTTTTCAACCACTGTGCCGCGGCACACTAGTGTGCCGTGAGATACGATCTGGTGTGCCGTGGGAGATTATGTCATTTCACCTATTTGGGTTAAAAATATTTTTTTGCAAACCAGTAATTATAGTCTGCAAATGATGTGTTCTTGTTGAGCTCGGCAGAGTAACCGTGTAATACTCTTCCATACCAGTAGGTGGCAGCCGGTAGCTAATTGCTTTGTAGATGTTGCAAACAGCGGGAGTCTGTGTGCAGGTAAATAGGTGTCTAATGCTTAAAGCAAAAATAAACAAAAGGTGAGTGCCTCTAAGAAAAGGCATTGAAGGTTAGGGAAGGCTATGCAGAACGAAACTTCAACTGAACTGGCTACAAAGTAAACAAAAACAGAATGCTGGACGACAGCAAAGACTTACTGCGGAGCAGAGACGGTGTCCACAATGTACATCCGAACATGACATGACAATCTACAATGTCCCCACGAAGAAGGATGAAAACAACTGAAATATTCTTGATTGCTAAAACAAAGTAGATGCGGGAAATATTGCTCAAAGGAAGACATGAAACTGCTACAGGAAAATACAAAAAAAAAGAGAAAGAGCCACCAAAATAGGAGCGCAAGACAAGAACTAAAACACTACACACAGGAAAACAGCAAAAAAGTCCAAATAGGTCAGGGGGTGATGTGACAGGTGGTGACAGTACACCTACTTTGAGACAAGAGCTATATTGATGCATGCTTGGTTATGGTTTAAAGTCATATCCAACAATTGCGACAACGACTTTTTACTGTCAACTGAGTTTACTTTTTTAATGATTTCTGCTGGTGGTGTACCTCCGGATTTTTGTCAACGCAAAAATTGTGCCTTGGCTCAAAAAAGGTTGAAAAACACTGGAGTAACAGACCCTGTCTACATTAAACCGGATAACTCATTAAACAAATAATTATTTAGCCTAAGCCCCGTTTCGGCCACACTAACTCATCATATCCTTGGATAATTTTTACACGGGTAAGTGCGCCGTCTATTTCTTGAATCTCCGGCTCTTAGCTTTGTATGGACTCTTTGATCGTTTACAAACTGAGTTTGGAGAGGAAGTGACACCAGAAAGACCGCGCCCCACACAGGAAGTGGCGTCAGAAAGAACGAGCCACAGCCAGCTTCATAATAAAGCGGTTTTGTAACTCGGAGCTAACCGCTGGAAATATGGAGGCGAGTCATCCAGACATGGCCGTGATTCTCCTTCCGTCTGTACAGACGCTCGTGGAAATCACACATGAATACCTTAAGAGAAAACAATTGCAGCTATTTTGGATACAACACTTCTCAGACGGCAAGATAACTTTCGAATGTCCAGGTCAGCTGTAATTCTACACAACGAAAAACTTTGTCCATTTGTCGAAGGAGAGCCAACGAGAATGCGGGCTCCCGTGGATGTGATAAAAAAAAGGTAGTGTGTGCTTTGTATTACCTGGCCGTCGAGGGAAGACTATGGAAAACGGCGAATGCTTTTGGACTGGCAAAGCAGACTGTATCAGTTATTGTCCACCATGTATGTCGTGGACACAACGTCTAGGTCCAGAGTATATAAAGTCACCAAAAATGGACAATGAAGGTGAAGGCAAAAGAGTGAGGAGAGTCCTGACCAGATATCTAGATCCCTAGATTGATTGATGTAAAATGTTTTTCATCACATTGTTTACTTTCACATGTCCATTGAAGATTTGATTCATTTATAATGGCCCAGGTGTGATTCACTACAATAGGGCCCCACAGCACACTGGATTCCAGGTAATTGAAATACCACAACACTGGATATTGTTCAGATAAGTTAAATTTACAAACTTGCACACAAAGCAACACTGGAGGTGACTATGATGTGTTATGACGCATTTTTCGCGCATGCGTACTTGGTCGCGTTGCGCCGACGGACGGGGTGGGGGGTCGGGGGGGGGAATGTCTTAAACGACCATTGTGTGTGTGTGGACAAGGATAAGGTTAGGTGGGATTTACCCTGGATTACTTTAGCCGGCTTAGTGCAAAAGGGGCCACAGTTCTAGACCAGGGGTTCCCAAACTTTTTGTCTCCAAGGGTCAAAGTGAAAATGTGCTAATGGTCCGTGAGCCAAAGTGCGATATTTTTACCACGCAACAGCACCAGGAGTGAGAAATTATGCCTCATACTCAGTGTTGGGACTAATGCGTTACAAAGTAATGCCGTTAGTTTCGGCGGTAACGAGTAATCTAACGCGTTATTTTTTATATTCAGTAACTCAGTTACCGTTACTACATGATGCGTTACTGCGTTATTTTACGTAATTTTTTATGTAGTATCGGCTAGAAACAGAAGATCTGAGTGTGTTTTATTGGAGCGCTGCAGTGTCGTCCTTCTGATTCTTCTTGTGTCACAAGCCGGAGGCGCACTCTGTGTGTGTCTGGGTGTGGGTGTTTGGTTGGCCAACCAAAAAGTAACCACAGAACACTATACGGTATAGTGTTCTGTGGTTACTTTTTGGTTGGCCAAGCGGACGTGACAACAGGCTGTCCTCACTCAGGTCCGCACGGACCTGGAGGGGGCGTGCCTTAAGGCCGGCTGGAAATCGGGAGAAATTCGGGAGAATGGTTGTCCCGGGGAGAGGCACTGAAATTCGGGAGGGTTGGCAAGTATGAGATATTCTCACTTCTTTTCTTTTGTCAAGCACAAAGAAAAGAACATTTTAATTAAATGAAAGTTGTGTCTTGGATCAAAAAAACTGCCCAAAACAACAATTCAAATCTGCCTGCTTAGGTTTTGTGTATGTCACGTGTGCCTTCCTTAGGTGAAGCCAGGTTTACAGCTATGTTGTTGTTATGCTGTTTGTTACTTATGTATGTTATGTTGCAACTATTTAAAATAGTTTTGTCAATTAGTTCTGGCCTGAAATAAATTGGCCCTTTGAAACATATCTTTGTCTTTGTGTGTTGTATGTAGACCACATTGCTTAGCAGAGTTCAGTGATGCAAATGCATGGCAAGTTGATCAACAGATTGTATTATTCTCCAGTGCAATAACAGTACTGAAATGAAGGCTAAAAGGGCATTAATGGGAGCTTTTAAAAAAAAAAAAGAAGAAAAAAAAAAGTAACTAAATAGTTACTTTTCAGAGTAACGCATTACTTTTTGGTGTAAGTAACTGAGTTAGTAACTGAGTTATTTTTTAAATAAAGTAACTGTAACTAGTTACTGGTTTTCAGTAACTAACCCAACACTGCTCATATTACCATATATAAATGTAAAATAATAAAGATTGTGAGCTTCAATAGATGGCAACTGGTTAGCCTGTTAAAATAAAAAATAAAAATAAAATAAAATAGATTTGACAGTAAACTGGCAGATCTGTCACCAGAATTGTGATATTGTTATGTTTTTTTTGTTTTTTTTTTACACTAAATTACTGTAAATTGAAAAAATGTACCACAGATGTTTTCACGTTACAATTTTGGTGACTGAACTGCCAGTTTTTTAGCGTAAAATCTCTGAAAAATTTTTTAACAGTGCATTACTGTAAAATGACAAACTGTATCACTGTTATTTTTATCATACAATTTTGGCGACTGAGCTGTCAGTTTTTTACAAGGTTGGGTCTTGGGCGCAGTTGGGTTGTTCCAACAAGACAATGACCCCAAACACACGTCAAAAGTGGGAAAGGAATGGCTAAATCAGGCTAGAATTAAGGTTTTAAAATGGCCTTCCCAAAGTCCTGACTTAAACGTGTGGACAAAAACAAGTCCACATCAGAAAACCAACAAATTTAGCTAAACTGCACCAATTTTGTCAAGAGGAGTGGTCAAAAATTCAACCAGAAGCTTGCCAGAAGCTTGTGGATGGCTACCAAAAGCGCCTTATTGGAGTGAAACTTGCCAAGGGACATGTAACCAAATATTTACATTGCTGTATGTATACTTTTGACCCAGCAGATTTGGTCACATTTTCAGTAGACCCATAATAAATTTATAAAAGAACCAAACTTCATGAATGTTTTTTTGTGACCATCAATCAAATCAAATCAAATCAACTTTATTTATAAAGCACATTTAAAATTTACTACAGGTGTAGCCAAAGTGCTGTACAATGGGCAGGTTAAAAGATAATACGAGTACCAAGCAAACACAACACAACACAAACAAAACACGATAAAAAATAAATAAATAAAATAGAATAAATAAAAACATAAAAACAGGTTCACAGCATGTGTATTATGGGGCGCCATTGCAGGATGGATATCACTCAGTGTTAAAAGCCATGGAATAAAATAATGTTTTTAAGAGAGATTTAAAAACAGGAAGAGAGGAGGCTTGTCTAATACTCAGAGGTAGGTCGTTCCAAAGCTTGGGAGCAGCAGCGGCGAAAGCTCTGTCACCTCTAAGCTTCAGCCTTGTGTCAGGGACCGTCAACAGCAGCTGATCGGCTGATCTTAAGGATCGGGTGGGGCAGTAAGGCTGAAGGAGGTCGGAGAGATAGGTTGGCGCGAGGTTGTTTAGACATTTAAAAACAAATAAAAGGAGTTTAAAATTGATACGATAACGCACAGGGAGCCAGTGAAGGGACGCTAATCAATGTATGTGCTCCAATCACTCTATCACAAAAAAATAAGAGTTGTAGAATTTATTGTAAACTCAAGACAGCCATGACATTATGTTCTTTACAAGTGTATGCAAACTTTTGATTGCGACTGTATTATACATTTTACATTATATATGTCTTTTATATGTACGCTATCACATTGTTTTCTGCATGTAAAACTTACGTAACTCTATAAATCTGGTTTTGTATCAATATTCGTGGGCGGTTAATCGGGGATTTTGGAATGGATTATTCATGAAAAAGGAGGCGCCACTGCACACACGCACGCACACCCACTCTGGCCTTTGAGGCAGAATGACAGTATAATTCTACAGTAACCAGTAGCTGTAAAAGTTCCCACAGACAAGCCAGACATGGAGAAAGACCATTTCATTCTCATTCTATCTTAACGTCCAAATCCACATCTCCTTTCCAACAACTCTGACTTTGTCCAGGTCTTCAAAAAAAAAAAATCAAGACTATCGGCCGCCTGTCCTCTAGGGTGCCTACAGACCCATTAAGGAAATAGTCAGACGTGATTATTGCAAACTTGATAGGCGCGCCTGACAAGCATGTGTTGGAAGCATGGAGACACAAGGAGTATATTTTGGTTCCATACAGATGTGTAACACATTTTGCTTGCACTGGGTTACCATCAAACCCCTTTTAATTACCATGTATTATCTTTTTACTATACATATAAACACAGAAAATGACATCTCACATATACAAGTGAGCATTCCTCCTTGTTAAGATGGGCTACGCTTCATTTTTGCATGACGGTGTCAAGAGGCAAAGGGTATGCTTTGAAAGATTATCCTGCACCAAGAAGCAAACATTCCTCAACATGCAGGATTTGGACCATGTGAGCACAATCTCGGAATATCTGCGTGTGGGGTGATGATTCAAACTATGTTGCTTGATGGACTCGCAGAGAGTGCGAGGGCATATTCTGATGGGGAGGAGAGATGAGGGTATCGTGATGATGGGTGTGTGTGTGTTTTGGGGGTGCAGGTTAGGCAGCCATATAAAAACATGTCAGTCAGCCTCCATTAAAAGGTAACCCTGCCCAGCAGAAGAAAGAGACCCATATCATCATTAAGTCATCTTGGGGCAAAGCGAAAACCACAAATATTATTCCTGCAGCTCCCTCACACACACGCACACACACACACACACACTTCCCTCCCCGTCTTTTTGTTGACATTGAACATTGATGGGTGGCACTGCAAAGTTTTTGGAGACTGACAAAGACACATTAGGTCTCTTCATGGCTAACTGTGTATTTTTATTGTCTACTGTGTCCACCAACCTGTTCACCTACGCCCTGAGATCGGTAGGTTGTGAGTTCAAACCCCGGCCGAGTCATACCAAAAACTATAAAAATGGGACCCATTACCTCCCTGCTTGGCACTCAGCATCAAGGGTTGGAATTGGGGGTTAAATCCCCAAAAATGATTCCCGGGCGTGTCCACCGCTGCTGCCCACTGCTCCCCTCACCTCCCAGGGGGTGATCAAGGGTGATGGGTCAAATGCAGAGAATAATTGTGTGACAATCATTGGTACTTTAACTTTAACATCAGTTATTGCAGTGACGTGCAGTCAGGGGAGGCAGGTGAGGCGGTGCCTCACGTGCCATCATGGAAAGAAAAAAAATTTTAAAAGAAAAAAAAATAATTAAATTGTTATATGTATCCAGTGATTATACTATAAATTATTCCTTCACCAGTTTTAGATTATTTTTTATTCAAAAGTCGCTGAATTTTCACATTTGCCGTTCAAATACTGAGAAGAGACTTGCGGTGAGTCAGCAGTCAGTTGAGCCTCACCATGGATTGCGCAATGACTCGGCTAACTGCTGGCCTGCTGTGCAGTGAGACCGTATTGCTATATGAATTATATTATACATTTCCATAGTTTAGTTAGCTGAGGTATATAATGTACAGTGTATTTTGTCAACAACTGTATGTGTGTAACGTATTTCTTGTGCTGAGCAATCATAAAACGGCTGCGAAGACGCACTGTGTGAGGCTCGCAGTAATCCCGCCTCCTGGTGGTAGAGGGCGCTAGTGATCCCAGGAAGAATTTCTGCGACTACTCGACTGCAGAAGAAGTGACAACAAGCAGCAACAGTTAGCAGCGATCGTTTATTTTTTCCTCTCGCCTGGACTATTAACATGGAGGATTACATATCTAAAATAAAACAGTTTTCTAAACTGGACTTTCAATCAAAGCAGGAGGTAATAATTAAAGATCTCCATTGAAACAGAGAGACTTTTAAAACTGAAGAAAGATAAGGAAGACCTCTATAAACAAGTTATCAATGCTTTTGTTCAAAAGGAGCGGCGCATGGACTTCATTTACAAGTAAAGGTAAGACCATAATAACGTTTTTTTTTAATTAAATGTGCTTTTTTGTGTGCTACAGTTTGTATGTGTAAAGTTAAAGTTAAGTTAAAGTACCAATGATTGTCACACACACTAGGTGTGGTGAAATTTGTCCTCTGCATTTGACCCATCCCCTTGATCACCCCCTGGGAGGTGAGGGGAGCAGTGGGCAGCAGCGGCGCCGCGCCCGGGAATCATTTTTGGTGATTTAACCCCCAATTCCAACCCTTGATGCTGAGTGCCAAGCAGGGAAGAATGCTGGTATGAGCTTTTAAACATAACCCGCTAACTGCTGCCAATCAAATGGTGAATAAGATACTCTTGGGGCGATATAGCTCGGTTGGTAGAGTGGCCGTGCCAGCAACTTGAGGGTTCCAGGTTCGATCCCCGCTTCCGCCATTCGAGTCACTGCCGTTGTGTCTTTGGGCAAGAAACTTTACCCACCTGCTCCCAGTGCCACCCACGCTGGTTTAAATGTAACTTAGATATTACGTTTCACTATGTAAAGCGCTTTGAGTCACTAGAGAAAAAGCGCTATATAAATATAATTCACTTCACTTCACTCTTTAGGGTTCATATGTTTGTAAATCTGACTGTGATGAAGTCAGTGCCTCACCAGACATGAACCTCACCGCACGTCACTGAGTTATTGTTTATAAATGGGTTATACTTGTATAGCGCTTTTTTACCTTCAAGGTACTCAAAGCGCTTTGACACTATTTCCACATCCACCCATTCACACACAGATTCACACACTGATGCCATGCAAAGGGCCTAACCACGACCCATCAGGAGCAAGCAACTGTCTTGCTCAAGGACACAACGGACGTGACTAGGTTGGCACACAGCAAAAACTGAAATCTAAGTAAGATGAATTATCTCAAATAAGGGTGATATTTGCTTATTTTCTGTCTGATAAGATAATTCTTCTCACTAAGCAGATTTTATGTTAGAGTGTTTTACTTGTTTTAAGGGTTTTGGTCCTAAATGATGTCAGTAAGATATTACAGCTTGTTGCTGAGATTTTATGACCTATATTGAGTAAAACATGCTTGAAACTAGAATATCAACTGTTGCAAAGCTGTGTCATCAACACTCACAAGTATAAAACTATTTTTTTTAAGTAATACTTTCTTACTTCAAGCATGAAAAAAAAATCATGATGCTGAGCGCATATCATTATGCCAAGATAATGGCACTAGCATTTACTTCATTTAAGAATATTTTTCAACATATTGAGCAAAAAGGTCTTTTTTTCTACCAAGAGTGCACTTGTTATTAGTGAGAATATACTTATTTTAAGGTATTCTTGGGTTCATTGAGGTTAGCTAAGTTTACTTGTTTTGGAAAGTCTTGACAAGCCAAATTTTCTTGTTCTGTTGGCAGATAATTTTGCTTAGTTCAAATAAAATACCCCTCATTTTTGTAATTTGTTTTTCTTGTTTTTGAACACTGACTTTTTGCAGTGTAGAAGCTGGGGATTGAACCAGGAACCCTCAGGTTGCTGTCACAGCCACTCTCCCAACAGCGCCACGTCGTTTAACCCCATATTCAACTACCTGTCATGACTTGGTCCTGGGTGTTTGCTTTTCCGGAATGCAACGGAAAGTTGGCTCGGGCGAGACGGGAATGTAAATACATGATTTATTTAATATATCAAAATAAAGTACAAACAAAAAGCGCGCACAGTGGCGGAGAACAAACTATGAAACCAAAAGACTATAGCATTAATAAACAAAACTTACTTGGCATGGACTAAAAGGAGCAGCATGAACGATGGACATGAAATCAAGTGTCAGAAATGTGCCGAGCATAATTGTGGGATGTCAATTGCGGGAAAACTTATTTGCTGGCGACATCTGTCAAGACTAGGACTATGGCGTGGTTTGTTCTCCCGTGGTGCAAATGAACATTTGGACCAGACATGGCGTGAAGGTGAAGACATATTTAATTTTACTATAACAAAAGGAACAAACTAAAGGCGCGCACAAGGCGGAAGTACAAACTTGACAAATGAAACCAATACTAGCACATGGGCAAAAAACTAAGGACATGAACAAAAGTCGCTAACTGTGGCATGAATCGGAAAAACGTACTTGGACAGGGCATGAAGTACGCAGAGGTAAACAGAGTGCACAATAAGTCCAAACGTGGAACAGGTGAAACTAATGGGTAACTATGGAAACAAGACAAGGGAGTGAAAAGCCAGAAACTAAAGAGTCCAATAACTAAACAAAACAAAACATGACATGACTAAAACAAAACATGATTACAAAGACATGACACTACCTATATGACGACTCTGGCTGCAATTAGGATGGGCTCCATTGGCCTTGTGGTTAGAGCAGTGGTTCACCGAACCCTTCTTTAGTGAAAAATAAAATGTTTTTTTTTAAAATTCAAGACAAAGTTATATGTTTTTGGTAACACTTTAGTATGGGGAACTAATTCTAAGTAACAAAGACTTAATTTAGAGTTATTTGGTTAGGTTTAGGGTTCGAGGGTCAGGGCCAGGGTTCGAGGGTTAGGGTTATAATAAGGCCATGCCAAATAAGGCATTAATAAGTACTTAATAATGACTAGTTAAGAGCCAATATGTTACTAATTTGCATGTTAATAAGCAACCAATTAATGGTGAATATGTTCCCCATACTCAAGTGTCACCATGTTTTTTTACTGGTGCACAAAATGAACCGTGCATGAACATCACGAACAAAACCAACACAGTGCATAAACTCACAACAAATTACACACCTGCAAATCAGTCTGACTTCTGCTGTTGTCGTATCTGTAATACGCAGATAGGGAGAAGTTTTTATTTACCCGATGAGTCGGGTGTGTCTTGACCTCCGCCGAACCCCTGAGCCCGACTCACCGAACCCCTGGGGTTCGATCGAACCCAGGTTAAGAACCACTGGGTTAGAGTGTCCGCCCTGAGATCGGTAGGTCCGAGTCATACCAAAGACTATAAAAATGTGACCCATTACCACTAGTCATGTCTGTGTAATCATGTTTTGTTTTAATCATGTTTTGTTTAGTTATTGGACTCTTTAGTTTCTGGCTTTTCACTCCCTTGTCTTGTTTCCATGATTACCCATTAGTTTCACCTGTTCCACGTTTGGACTCATTGTGCACTCTTGTTTGTCACCATAGCAACCCATTAGTTTTCACCTGTCACGTCACGCACCTGTTTCACGTTTTGAGTCACGCACCTGTTTTCGTTAATCATGTCTATAGTATTTAAGTTCATTGTTTTCAGTTTGTCTGTCTGGTGACATCTCACATTTATGCTCTGTCCATTCCTGACACTTGTTTTCATGTCCATCCTTCATGCTGCTATTTTTGTCCAAGCCAAGTAAGTTTTTGTTTATTAATGCTATAGTCTTTTGGTTTCATAGTTTGTTCTCCGCCACTGTGCGCACTTTTCGTTTGTACTTTTTTTTGCTATAGTCTTTTGGTTTCATAGTTTGTTCTCCGCCACTGTGCGCACTTTTCGATTGTACTTTATTTTGATATATTAAATAAATCATGTATTTACATTCCCGTCTCGCCCGAGCCAACTTTCCGTTGCATTCCGGAAAAGCAAACACCCAGGACCAAGTCATGACACCACTCAGCATCAAGGGTTGGAATTGGGGGTTAAATCACCAAAATGATTCACTGCTCACTGCTCCCCTCACCTCCCAGGGGGTGGAAAAAGAGAATGGGTCGAATGCAGAGAGTAATTTCCCCACACCTAGTGTGTGTGTGACTATCAGTGGTACTTTAACTTTAACTTTAATTATCGGGGTCAGGACATGTCTACCAAAAACTGTGTTTTTTCGGAGCAGAGGTTATTTTTGCAGGGCATTTCTTATTTTGTGCATCACCATTTCCAATTTGTATACAGAAGCCTGGAGCATTGACATCCAACACACATATTTACGTAAATACACACACACACACACACACACACACACACATAGACAGAGCTATCTTACCGTGGGGCATTTGTGACGTTCAGCATTATGAAAAATGACTCGCTGCCATGGCGCACTGGGGTGGCAGTGATTATAATATCCAGAAAATCATTTCAAACAAATTATCATAATTATCAATCAATCATGAGCCTATTTAAGCAGGAGGAGGGACGAGGTTGAGGTGGAGCTGGCGGGGGGTAAACTATACGGCCTGAAGCCATGGATCACTTTTGTGACCCATGAGCCACCCTCTGTCCACATAATAGCCCTCATACATTTAGGGTCATTCAACCAATTTATTAGGAGAGAGTGCAGCTTGATAGTATCAGGAAAGGAAAAAAAAAAAAAAAAAAAAATCATATTTAATTGTATGCACATGCACGCTCGCAGCCGCAGCTGATCCCCATTTGGCTGAAATGTCTTTCAACACCCAGCAGGAAAAATCTTCTCTAAGGTCAGAGTTCATTTCAGCCCCTGTCATACTCCCATTTAGGACTCATGACGCATCAAGAACACATTTCATACATACTCTCGAAGGGTGGATATGGCCGGTAATGACTGCTAATAATTTACCAAGAGCGTGTCTGTCAGCCGAGCCATTAATTACAGCCTGGAGAGCATCCGGACGTTGTGAAGACAAGCACGCGGACAAATAAGTAGCCAAGCGTGACAGAGTAACGGAGATCTTCTTAATGAGATATCCCGCGTTGGCCGTTAAAGGGGAACATTATCACCAGACCTATGTAAGCGTCAATATATACCTTGATGTTGCATAAAAAAGACCATATATTTTTTTAACCGATTTCCGAACTCTAAATGGGTGAATTTTGGCGAATTAAACGCCTTTCTATTATTGTTGTGACGTCACATCGGGAAGCAATCCGCCATTTTCTCACTTTCGTCGGTGTGTTGTCGGAGGGTGTAACAACACAAACAGGGATGGATTCAAGTTGCACCAGTGGCCCAAAGATGCGAAAGTGGCAAGAAATTGGACGAAATTTGTTCAAAATACGAGGCTGTGGGGAAAGCCGACGAAATGGTCAGTCGTTTGTTCCGACGAAAGCTATGCTACGACAGAGATGGCAACCGTCCCTTATGCCACCGAAGATGATCAAGGGAAGAATATCGACCCTAGCTTCCCTGGCCTGCTGACATCAACTCCAAAACTGGACAGATCAGCTTTCAGGAAAAGAGAGCGGATGAGGGTATGTCTACAGAATATATTAATTGATGAAAACTTTATTCATTACTCGCGGTTTTACGTAAATTATACATCGGGAAGCAATGCGCCATTTTCTCAAACACATTACAAACACCGAGTCAAATCAGCTCTGTTATTTTCCGTTTTTTTCGACTGTTTTCCGTACCTTGGAGACATCATGCCTCGTCGGTGTGTTGTCGGAGGGTGTAACAACACAAACAGGGACGGATTCAAGTTGCACCAGTGGCCCAAAGATGCGAAAGTGGCAAGAAATTGGACGTTTGTTCCGCACACTTTACCGACGAAAGCTATGCTACGACAGAGATGGCGAGAATGTGTGGATATCCTGCGACACTCAAAGCAGATGCATTTCCAACGATAAAGTCAAAGAAATCTGCTACCAGACCCCCAGGAAAAGAGAGCGGATGAGGGTATGTCTACAGAATATATTAATTGATGAAAACTGGGCTGTCTGCACTCTCAAAGTGCATGTTGTTGCCAAATGTATTTCATATGCTGTAAACCTAGTTCATAGTTGTTAGTTTCCTTTAATGCCAAACAAACACATACCAATCGTTGGTTAGAAGGCGATCGCCGAATTCGTCCTCGCTTTCTCCCGTGTCGCTGGCTGTCGTGTCGTTTTCGTCGGTTTCGCTTGCATACGGTTCAAACCGATATGGCTCAATAGCTTCAGTTTCTTCTTCAATTTCGTTTTCGCTACCTGCCTCCACACTACAACCATCCGTTTCAATACATGCGTAATCTGTTGAATCGCTTAAGCCGCTGAAATCCGAGTCTGAATCCGAGCTAATGTCGCTATATCTTGCTGTTCTATCCGCCATGTTTGTTCGTATTGGCATCACTGTGTGACGTCACAGGAAAATGGACGGGTGTATATAACGATGGTTAAAATCAGGCACTTTGAAGCTTTTTTTAAGGATATTGCGTGATGGGTAAAATTTTGAAAAAAAACTTTGAAAAATAAAATAAGCCACTGGGAACTGATTTTTAATGGTTTTAACCCTTCTGAAATTGTGATAATGTTCCCCTTTAACTTCCCGTGAAAGCCAACGCGGATTTATTCAATCCGAGGACTGAATAAACAAGAGAGAAAGCGAGAGAAAGATAGTAGCCTTCAGGGGAGGAGGGAGATGATCGTCTTGGGAAAAAAGCAATCAGTGCTCATTGATTTTTTTTTTTTCTTCTGCCGCTTGAATGGAGGGTGTCTATCTGGAAGTCATTATCTGCCATCTGATCTGCGCGAGTGTTTACACACGTCGGGGTGGACAGCGGCGCTCTTCTGAAGATGAGGATTAACACGCAGACGCACACAAAACACACAAAGCGCGGACTGTCTTCGCTGCCCCCCCCCCCCCCCCCCCCCCCCCCATCTTTATATCACCTTTAAATCCAGGGACTCTAAAAAAGAAACAGCCCAGCTCTGACACCCTATTAACTTCCACAGACCCGGGCGTATGTGCGAGGGAGGATATGTGTAAGCAGGGCCTAGACGGCTAAACAGACGGATAGTCAACTTTTGTGTGGTTGGGCCTGACCAAACCAAACAATCCCTGATACTTTCCCCAATGACCTCTGATAGCCATCTAGAGCTTGAACAACACCATCCTGTCTAAAGGAGCCCGCCGGTGAGGCCAAGGAATGAATGCAGTAAGTAGAGAGGGGATTCAGATAGCGGATCTATTTATTTTCTGTCTGTGTGCAGGCGTGAGGATGCACGGATTCTCACTTACCGATAAAAATCCAGCCGCTTTTAAGGAAGTTCAAGATACAACGAGACTTTGAACCTCATCGTTTTTCACATGCACTCAAGCTACAATAACATACACGCTTATGTTGTATCCATTGTCTACTCTCCACATTTACTAGCTCAGAAATATGGAAGTTGTGTTATGTGTTGGAAATGGAAAGCTATACAATATTATGATGATCTCTTATACACTGTAATGCAGGGGTTCCTCATGGATCAATCCGAGGACCAATAATACTTTGTTTGCACATTATTGACCCCCGTCGGACATTCAGTTATACGCTGATGATGCAGTGTTTCTGACATACAACAAACCATATGAAGTACTCTCTTATGCTATCAAACTAGTGATTTTCCTCAATGGAATTGATTGTGGCAGTGCACCACTGCAAAATATTAGCCGTCACAACTTAAAAATTAGGGTTTTTTTACGTGAAAACAAATTAAAGTAATATAATATATAGTAGTGTCCAGAAGAAGATAAAGTCTGACACTCTTTTTAGCTTTTATTGCCAATCTTATACTAACAATGGGCCCAATGACCTCTGATAGCCATCTAGAGCTTGAACAACACCATCCTGTCTAAAGGAGCCCGCCGGAGAGGCCAAGGAATGAATGCAGTAAGTACAGAGGGGATTCAGATAGCGGATCTATTTATTTTCTGTCTGCGTGGAGGCGTGAGGATGCACGGATTCTCACTTACCGATAAAGCTCCAGCCGCTTTTAAGGAAGTTCAAAATACAACGAGACTTTGAACCTCATCGTTTTTTCACATGCACTCAAGCTACAATAACATACACGCTTATGTTGTATCCATTGTCTAAATCTTCTCTCCACATTTACTAGCTCAGAGATATGGAAGTTGTGTTATGTGTTGGAAATGGAAAGCTATACAATATTATGATGATCTCTTATACACTGTAATGCAGGAGTTCCTCATGGATCAATCCGAGGACCAATAATACTTTGTTTGCACATTATTGGCCCCCGTCGGACATTCAGTTATACGCTGACAATGCAGTGTTTCTGACATACAACAAACATTATGAAGTACTCTCTTATGCTATCAAACTAGTGTTTTTCCTCAATGGAATTGATTGTGGCGGTGCGCCACTGCAAAATATTAGCCGTCACAACTTAAAAATTAGGGTTTTTTTTACGTGTAAACTAATTAAAGTAATATAATATATAGTAGTGTCCAGAAGAAGATAAAGTCTGACACTCTTTTTAGCTTTTATTGCCAATCTGATACTAACAACGGGCCCAATTCTAACAATTCTCTGTGTTTCACTCCTAGACACACAACACATCCTCATTCTCCGCCAACACGGTGTGTTCAAGACCTTGGGAAAAATGAACATAATAACCCACAAACATACACTTTATCAGCAGCAAGTAGTTACAGTATGGGTGGTTTAATATTTGCGCACTATTGACTCGTAATGCACCAAAAATTTGGCCGCGGAAAAAAATATGTACTTTGATCATCGGAAAAGTGCTGCCGAAACCGTATGTTGCGATGACGTAAGCAATACGCACGGGGTTGTCTAGATGTGTCCGCACTGTGGACATACTTTAATCTATCCCGGACATACCTGCTGTCAGCGATCTTCAAAATTTAAGATGACAGTGGCGGCTTTTAAGGAGAAGAAGGCTCACAGCAGCGCGAAGCAATTGTGACGTTTGTCTCTCTGCAGCTCACTTTTCGTCGCAGCCGTGGAGTGACAGAACTAAAGAGTCTCTAAACACAAGTACAGTCTACAGTAACACCAGAAATAGATGCAAGATTTGTTGCGAGTCATTTTTAATAACAAAAACAAAAAAAAGTCAATAAGAGGATTGGAGAAATCTCTAGAAAATAGGGTTGTACGGTATACCGGTATAAATATAGTACCGCTATACTAATGAATCATTTTCGGTACGATACCGTCTCTGAAACGTACCGGTCCCGCAACCCCCCGCGCTCGCGTCGAAGTCACGTCGTGACATTGCTGGTTTACCAGCAGAGGAGCATGTTCAGCGGCACAGACACGGAGTACTTACAAGCAGACACAGTGTGGAGACAGAAAAGGGAGAATGGACGCATTTTGGCTTAAAAACTAACGATAAAGGTGAAGTTATAACACTGAAACGTCCTCAGGAAGAGGTGCTTTAAGACATGGCTAGCTAGCTAGCGGCTAACATCCATCCGCTGTCGGCAGTGTTTTAGCTACTTCTAAATCACTAATCCTGGTCTCCATGGCAACAAATAAATTAACTTTCTTACAAGTATCATCCCTGCAGGACGAAGAATAGCTAAACATGCTTCACTACATACCGTAGCTCACCGGCATCAAAATGTAAACAAACACCATTTGGTAGATCTACACCTGACATCCACTGTAATGATACCAAGTACAGGCACATATCTAGTCGATACTACTATGATTACGTTGATATTTTTTGGCATTACATCTTCTTTCGTTTTTTTAAAATGTATATTATGTTTATAAACTCAGGAAATATGTCCCTGGACACATGAGGACTTTGAATATGACCAATGTATGATCCTGTAACTACTTGGTATCGGATCGATACCTAAATGTGTGGTATCATCCAAAACTAATGTAAAGTATCAAAGAAGAGAAGAATAAGTGATTATTAGATTTTAACTGAAGTGTAAATAGAACATGTTAAAAGAGAAAGTAAGCATATATTAACAGTAAATGAACAAGTACATTAATAATAAATTGTCCTTAATAATGTTGACAAAATAATAGAATGATAAATTACACAATATGTTGCTGCATACGTCAGAAAACTAATTAGTTTATTAGTAATATTGTTTGTTTACTTACTACAAAAAGACAAGTTGTCTAGTAAGGGTGTGGGGAAAAAATCGATTCGAATTCGAATCGCGATTCGCACGTTGTGCGATTCAGAATCGATACTCATTTTTTAAAAAATCGATTTTTTTTAACTGTTTTATTTATTTTTTATTTATTTTTATTTTTTAATGAATCAATCCAACAAAACAATACACAGCAATACCATAACAATGCAATCCAATTCCAAAACCAAACCCGACCCAGCAACACACAGAACTGCAATAAACAGAGCAATTGAGAGGAGACACAAACACGACACAGAACAAACCAAAAGTAGTGAAACAAAAATGAATATTATCAACAACAGTATCAATATTAGTTACAATTTCAACATAGCAGTGATTAAAAATCCCTCATTGACATTATCATTAGACATTTATAAAAAAATAAATAAAAAAAGAACAATAGTGTCACAGTGGCTTACACTTGCATCACATCTCATAAGCTTGACAACACACTGTGTCCAATATTTTCACAAAGATAAAATAAGTCATATTTTTGGTTCATTTAATAGTTAAAACAAATGTACATTATTGCCATCAGTTGATAAAACATTGTCCTTTACAATTATAAAAGCTTTTTACAAAAATCTACTACTCTGCTTGCATGTCAGCAGACTGTGGTAGATCCTGCTCAAATCCTATGTATTGAATGAATAGAGAATCGTTTTGAATCGGGAAAAATTAGTTTTTGAATCGAGAATCGTGTTGAATTGAAAAAAATCGATTTTGAATCGAATCGTGACTCCAAGAATCGATATTGAATCGAATCGTGGGACACCCAAAGATTCACAGCCCTATTGTCTAGTACAGGGGTCGGCAAACCGCGGCTCTAGAGCAGCATGCGGCTCTTTAGCGCCGCCCTAGTGGCTCTCTGGAGCTTTTTCAGAAATGTATGAAAAATGGAAAAAGATGAGGAGAAAAAAATCTATTTTTTGTTTTAATATGGTTTCTGTAGGAGGACAAACATGACACAAACCTCCCTAACTGTTATAAAGCACACTGTTTATATTAAACATGCTTCACTGATTCGAGTATTTGGCGAGCGCCGTTTTGTCCTACTAATTTTGGCGGTCCTTGAACTCACCGTAGTTTGTTTACATTTATAACTTTCTCCGACTTTCTAGGACGTGTTTTATGCCACTTCTTTTTCTGTCTCATTTTGTCCACCAAACTTTTAAGGTTGTGCATGAAAGGTGAGTTTTGTTGATGTTATTGACTTGTTCGAGTGCTAATCAGACATATTTGGTCACTGCATGACTGCAAGCTAATCGATGCTAACATGCTATTTAGGCTAGCTATATGTACATATTGCATCATAATGCCTCATTTGTAGCTATATTTGAGGTCATTTAGTTTCCTTTAAGTCCTCTTAATTCAATTTATATCTCATGACACACTATCTGTATGTAATATGACTTTTAATTTTTTGCGGCTCCAGACAGATTTTTTTTTTGTATTTTTGGTCCAATATGGCTCTTTCAACATTTTGGGTTGCCGACCCCTGGTCTAGTATGTTCACTATTTCATTTAAGGACTTAACTGCAATAAGAAACATATGTTTAATGTACCCTAAGATTTTTTGCAAATAATACAAATTTTTTGTGGTCCCCTTTATTTAAAAAAGTACCGAAAAGTACCGAAATAATTTTAGTACCGGTACCAAAATATTGGTATCGTTACTACACGACTAGAAAATAAATGTTCAACAAAGTGCATTGTACAGATAAAGTACAAAGTCCAGATAAAGATGGATCCTGAAGGTCGACACCTTTCTTAGTTCCAGAGGTATTTGAACAACAACTGCACCTTTGAAATAAAAATTACCCCTCGCCTTAATAAATTTAACAAACTGAAAACAATAAGCAATACAGTTACACACCTTTCAGCTCCATCTGCAAACAATATAAGCGTAATTTTGCAATCACACTCTGAAAGTAAAGCGAGTTATTCAAATATACTGGAGCGATAACTCAATTAACGTTCTCCCTTAATCCAGCAGAGCGACGGCAAAGGCAGAAGTCAATGTTTACCAGCCGGCATGTGTGTGTGTGTGTGTGTGTGTGTGTGTGTGTGTGTGTGTGCGTGTGCCTGTGCGCGTATGATGCGGATGAATGAGTCATGTCATAAGAAATGGCTCCTGCATAATGTCATTCATATTCATAACAGGCATGTGTGCCCGGCCGCCGCTCCGTGAGGCCTCACCGCAACTCACACGCCGCATAATGAGCTGTGTGGAAAAGAGTGTTTTGGATTTTTACATTCTGCCGGTAATTGTACAGTACTGCTACATTTAATATGACGGATGTGTGTGTGTGTGCGTGTGTGTGTGGAAGTGAGTGTGCGTGGGGAACGCGGGGCAATCTGTGTGTGTGGGAAGGTGGTCGGGTAGTTTACAGAACGCGTTTCTCCACGTTATACTAAAGTCGGAAAAGAGAAATCACCTTGTGGTCAACTCTTAAAACAAATTTGTTGCAGGAGCAAGACATCAAAAATAATACACTTTTTTGATATATGTTTGCGCTAATAACGAAGCGGACTAAATACTTGTCATGTGACATAAAGCCCTTGCTAAATTGCTACTTTACACTTTTAGATTTGTTGATTTAGCATTAGCAATGATATTGGGAAGGAAAAGAGGAAAAAAAAAAATGTTGTACCTTTTTTGTAGTTTTATTCCTTTTTTATCGCCTACTATCACCTCAAAAACGTAACAAGACTTAGAGGGCTCAAGTCAGCTCAAGACTTAGAAAAATTTGCCTTTATTACCAGTAGGCTAGACCAGTGGTTCTCAACCTTTTTTCAGTGATGTACCCCCTGTGAATGTTTGTTTAATTCAAGTACCCCCTAATCAGAGCAAAGCATTTTTGGTTGAAAAAAAGAGATAAAGAAGTAAAATACAGCACTATGTCATCAGTTTCTGATTTATTAAATTGTACAAAATATTGCTCATTCGTAGTGGTCTTTCTTGAACTATTTGGAAAAAAAAGATAGGTTTTTATTTATATTTATAAAGGATTTTTGAATTGTTGCTATTTTTAGAATATTTAAAAAAAATCTCACGTACCCCTTGGCATACCTTCAAGTACCCCCAGGGGTACGCGTACCCCCATTTGAGAACCACTGGGCTAGACTATTGTAATGGTCTCCTTGCAGGTCTTCCCCAAAAAACTGTCCGGCAGCTGCAGCTTGTTCAGAACGCTGCTGCTAGAATTCTAACAAAGACCAAAAAAATGTGAGCACATTACACCAATTCTTAAATCCTTACATTGGCTCCCTGTACATCAGAGAATTGATTTCAAAATCCTCCTGCTCACATATAAATCACTACATGGTCTAGGGCCGAAGTATATCACTGATATGCTCCCACTATATAAGCCCTCTAGATCACTAAGATCTTCTGAGACCAATCTGTTTGCAGTTCCCAGAGTAAACTCAAATCAAGGGAGAGCATCATTCAGTCACTATGCAACAAATAGCTGGAATAAACTTCCTGAAGATGTCAGACTTTCCCCAACTCTGACTACTTTTAAAACTAGACTGAAAACTTTTATGTTCATCTTAGCTTTCAGCTAAATCTTTTAACGTCCGCACTGCTTTTATTTTTATTGTTTGCATTTTAATTTTGCTTTTATTTTCTTTCATTTCACTTTGTTGTCTGTGAAGCACTTTGAGTCTGCCTCGTGTATGAAAAGTTCTATACAAATAAAGTTGCCTTGCCTTGCCTTTATTATTGTTGTTATTTTTTGTATTGTTCCCACACTACTATTGCTTTTTTGTGTCATTTTTGATATGGTTTTGTGATGGTTTACTTGCTTTTTTTTGTGACTTTTTTTATTTGGTAACACTTTAATGTAACTTAGATATTGGGTTTCACTATGTAAAAACACTTTGAGTCACTAGAGAAAAGCGCTATATAAATATAATTCAATTCACTTCACTTTAGTATGGGGAACATATTCACCATTAATTAGTTGCTTATTAACATGCAAATTAGTAACATATTGGCTCTTAACTAGTCATTATTAAGTACTTATTAATGCCTTATTCTGCATTGCCTTATTATACAACCAGTAAGCCATCAACTAAGAGTCTTCCATCAGAATTATTGCTTATTAACCTTTATATGTCCCCCTAGTGTCCAAATAACTCTAAATTAAATCTTTGTTACTTAGAATAAGTTCCCCATAGTAAAGTGTTACCTTTTATTTTATTTTTTTGTATTTTTTTTTTTTTTTTTTGCATCTGAACGAGCCAAGAAAATGTGACTTTCTTCTTCTTTTTTAAATGTGAACGGTGGAGAGGTCCCCGGGAGGTGATTGAGTGATCCTTGATGCCGAGGATTATTCATCTATCTTGCTATGGTCTGGATCGTCTGCTGATCCTGAGCCAGTGCAGGATGGATGGATATATACATTATCATGGGTACTTTTTCTAATAATGACCATACGGTAAACCTTGAGTCGTTAAAGCCCGAGTGCACCTCTCTCCTCAAGCGTGCATGTGAGTGTGGATGAGTGGATGTGTGCATGTATGAAGGGTCTGAGTGAGCAAAGTATGATTTTGGAAGAAAAACAAAACAAAACAAAAAAAAAGCAATGTTTTTGGGAACATACTGGTGTATCAAGGGTGATAAACAGATACAGTATAAACCATTATGATTTTGAATGTTGGGTGATTACAACATTCCAAAATGTGGCCGGGGGCCGGGCTGTATATACATATCTATATATATATATATATATATATATCTATATATATATATATATATATCTATATATATATATATATATGTGTATATATATACAGTATATATATATATATATATATATATATATATATATATATATATACAGTATATATAAATATATATATATATATATATATATATATATATATATATATATATATATATATATATATATATATATATATATATATATATATATATATATATATAGTTGAGGTTTCTGTAGTTTATTCGTTATACAGTGCTCAATACCGGGGTAGAGCGGAATATAAAATGCATTTTACCATCGATAACGTCACATCATCGCGCTCGGTACATATACTGTATGTATATATATATGGTCAGGAAAAAACACAAGAGGTTATATCATCCCTACAAGCCTGTTTCGCAGGGGATTTATAAAAATCCCCTGACGAGCAGGGAAACCTGAGAAACAGGCTTGTAGGGATGATATAGCCTCTTGTGTTTTTTCCTGACCATATATATATACATATATATACCGAGCGCTATGATGTCACGTTATTGATGGTAAAATGCATTTTTAGACAATGTGATTTGCCTGAGCGGCTAGGAGACACCGAAAGTAACAAGCGGTAGAGAATGGATTAGAAAGGACAGATTTAAAAAAAAATGAAAATAAAAAATATATATATATTTATTTTTAATTTTTTTAACTTGTGTCTTCCCGCAGGCCGGATTTTGGACACTGGCGGGGGACCCCTGATTTAAAGCATGGCTACAGATGTCTCTAGCCTTAAGAAACTATTTAAAAATAAATCTAACATAATTTATTGCTCTACCATATCCATGAATTGATATAAGTTCTCTAACCAACCCTACCAGTGACCCAAGCAGCCACCATGCAGCTCCAGGAAGAACTTAGTCAAGGCCCATTGTTCTTTCATGGACCATTAGATGGACATGAACCCCTGGCACTGGCCTGGCCTGTCCTGTCCTGTCCTTTTTCCACCAAGTACCACCTCAGAAAACCCTTGGCCAATAATGACCGACATTAAAATGCAGTAGAGTAGTAGGCCTAAGTATACATTAAAAACAAAGCAGATGTTTTATTTAACAAGTACTTTCAATATTTTGGCTACTGTAACATTACACACAGTTTGAACAGTAACACTGTCTTTGAATATAGGAAAATAAAGCACCGTACTTAAATAATGAATCAAATCTTTGGCGTACCAGAATTTGAGAATGACTGGGCCAGTTTATTAAGGGGGCTCTGGAATATATATATATATATATATATATATATATATATATATATATATATATATATATATATATATATATATATATGTATATATATATATATATATACACACACACACATACATGTCAAAAGTTTGGACACACCTTCTCATTCAAAGGGTTTTCTTTATTTCCATGACTATTTACTGTACATAGTAGATTGTCACTGAAGGCATCAAAACTATGAATGAACACATGTGGAGTTATGTACGTAACAAAAAAAAGTGAAACAACTGACAACACGTTTTATATTCTAGCTTCTTCAAAATAGCCATCCCTTTGCTCTGATTACTTTTTTGTATTTTTAGCATTCTCTCGCTGAGCTTCAAGAGGTAGTCACCTGAAATGGTTTTCACATCACAGGTGTCATAGTTGTGATGCCTTCAGTGGCAATCTACAATGTAAATAGTCATGAAAATAAAGAAAACACATTGAAATGAGAAGGTGTGTTCAAACTTTTGGCCTGTACTGTGTATATATATATATATATATATATATATATATATATATATATACACACACATACACACATACATACATACATACATACATACATACATACATACATACATACATATATATATATTAAGGCTGCAACTAACAACTAATTTAATAATCGATTAATGTGTCGATTATTACTTCGATTAATCAATTAATAATCGGATAAAAGAGACAAACTACATTTGAATCCTTTCCAGTATTTTATTGATAAAAAAACAGCATACTGGCACCATACTTATATTGATTATTGTTTCTCAGCGGTTTGTAAATGTTGCAGATTATAAATAAAGGTTTATAAAAAAAAATAAAAAAAATGTTTAAAGAATTTAAAAAAAAGTAGCCTCTGCGCATGCGCATAGCATAGATCCAACGGATCGATGACTAAATTAATTGCCAACTATTTTTATAATCGATTTTAATCGATTTAATCGATTAGTTGTTGCAGCCCTAATATATATATATATATATATATATATATATATATATATATATATATATATATATATATATATATACCTGCAATAAAGTGCATACAATACTAGTAAGAGGAAAACTGTAGTTCTGTCAAATTTTGCTAATTTACGGGTTGTTGATGAATGATATCTTGAAGCATATATAGCAACATGGAGTGCACTACTTGGCTCCAACCAGCAGGAACACTGTTGAGGCAGTCACAACCATCATAACATGACGCTTTAAATAATGCGGCTTCACCACTTTGCAGATTTTCCACATTTCTTTCGAGCATATTCTACAATTGTTTGGCTCTAAATAAAATATTTTTAAGCAAAAACAAGGCTAAATAAACTAAAACTATCAATACTACAGTAGAATTGGCACTGTTCACGGTATCGTGGCCACTGATTGTCTCAGCCTCAGGCAGCATTATAATACTGTATTAAAAGAGTGTAAAGGCGACAAAAGGGTGTCATTATGTCAAAACACATATTTAGAAGGTCGTAAACAGGTTTTTATGACCAAGCTATGAAATTATTGGATTCATAGATAATGATTCCTACTTTGCGGAAATACATTAATCAAAGTCATGTCCGGAACCAATTAACAGCGATAAACGAGGAATGACTGTCGTTTGTCAACATGACATCAGCTATGGGAAGCAGAGCTACAGCAGACCAACATCTTGTCAGGTTGGATGTGCAAATGTTGTGTGCGCGTGTGCAAAAGGAGCTAAAACATGAGACAAAGTATAAGGAAGGTATGCATTTTAAAACAGACCTACCTTTTTTACACAGCTGTCAGGGGATGCGTCTTCGTGGTCATTCATCATCTGCAAAAAAAGGAAATACTTTTGTAAATTAAAAACATACAGCAAATACATCATGAGGCAGCAATATATATAAATAAAAACATATTTACATATATATATATATATATATTTACATATATATATATATATATATATATATATATATATATATATATATATATATATATATATATATATATGTAAAGGCTCATAGAAAAGACGGAACACTTCCTAAGAAGGATGCGGTGGAAAGCACATTTTTTCCTCCACCCTGAAACAAAAGGAACGCAAAAGGAAACTTACGGATTCAAATCTACCAAGAACCCACCCACAGTTGAGGAACTAAAGGATTTTGAGAACGACATGCTCAAAATGATACAATCAGTCAAATTCAAGCCAATCCGCAACCCACTCCTCACCAAGCTGAAAAATGACAAGGAGCGCATCAAGAAAGTAAACAACCTCATCATAGCTGCCGATAAAACCACAAACTTCTACAGAATGGACATACCAGAACACCACACCTTACTGGACAGAAGCATCACCAAATCATACAAAAAAGCGCAACCCAACACCTTACAGAACATCCACCTGGAAAATAAAAGGATCGCGGCTGAACTGGACATTGAGGACAGGGTGGACGCCACAGCCAACAAGGAAGCCTTCATCACATTGAAGGACCACAAACCCAACTTCGCAAATAACCCAACATGCCGACTAATAAACCCAACTAAATCTGAAATAGGAAAAATCAGCAAAATAATCCTGGACAGAGTCAACACAAAAATCAAGGACAAAACACCACTCAACCAATGGAGAAATACAGCAGCAGTAATCAAATGGTTCAACAACATCCAAGACAAACAACAGCACAACTTTATCTCCTTTGATATCGAGGAATTTTACCCTTCCATCACGCAAGACCGACTGACTCAAGCACTAGACTTCGCCTCAGACTACGACTCAATCACAGGCAACGAAAGAAACATCATCATCCACGCAAAAAACTCCATTCTCATCCACAACAGTACACCATGGCAAAAAAAGAACAATGCAACATTTGACGTCACTATGGGAAGTTTTGACGGAGCAGAAACGTGTGAACTCGTTGGGAGTTTCCTCCTCTCCCAGCTCGCTAGCCTCAATCTGAACCTTGGTATTTACCGTGATGACGGACTGGCAGTGTGTCGCGCCTCGCCAAGGAGCAGCGAGAATACCAAGAAGCGCATATGCCAAATTTTCAAAGAGAACGGCCTACGGATCACGATTGAAGCCAACAAGCAAACCGTCAACTTCCTTGACGTCACTTTCAACCTGAGAAATAACAGCTACCAACCATTCACGAAACCCAACACAACACTCCAATACGTGCACCATGACAGCAACCACCCACCCACCACCACGAAAAGAATACCTACCGGAATCAATAAAAGGCTATCGATGCTGTCATCTAGCAAAGCTGAATTTGACCAAGCAACCCCCCCGTACCAAAAAGCCCTTGATGAAAGCGGATACAATTTCACCCTCACCTATGAACCCACGCCAGGAAACCAGCCAAAAAAGAACAGAAAACGAAACGACATCATCTGGTACAACCCCCCATACAGCAAAAACGTCTCAACTAACATTGGACACAAATTCCTCAATCTGATTGACAAACACTTTCCCAAAGACAACACCCTAAGAAAAGTATTCAACAAGAACAACATTAAATTGAGCTACAGCTGCATGAACAATATACGACAAATCATCTCAAACCACAACAAAACAATTGCAAATGAGCCGTCGGCCCCCAGACAGAGCGACTCCAAAACCAACAAAGGCTGTAACTGTCGAAAGAAACCTGATTGCCCTCTCAACGGGGGGTGCTTACAAACATCAGTTGTCTACCAATCTAAGGTAATACGCAAGGACATTAACACATCCGACACATATGTAGGATTAACCGAGGGAGAATTCAAAACCAGATGGAACAATCACAAGGCTTCTTTCAGGAACAAAAACCTGCGAAATACCACAGAACTCAGCAAACACATTTGGGACCTCAAAGACAATAATGTTGAATATTCAATAACATGGCAAATTCTTGCATCCAGCACACCTTACAATAGTGGTAATAAAAGATGCAACCTATGCTTGAAAGAGAAACTGTTTATTATTTACCGTCCAGACCTGTCATCCCTCAACAAGCGCAGCGAAATTGTAACAGCATGCCGCCATAGACGGAAACACCTCCTAGGTAACACATGAGCCAATCACCACGCCCCTAGGCCAGCCTGTACCCACCCACTCTGTGCCCTATATAAACCATGGTATGCGAATGCTCCCATTAAAATCTCCTGATGATTGAGGGTACCCCCCTCATGAAACAGGCCTGTAGAGATGAAATAGTCTTGTGGTTTTTTCCCACACATACATATATATATATATATATATATATATATATACATATGTATATACTGTAAATATACATATACATATATACATACATACATACATACATACATACATACATACATACATACATATATATATATATATATATATATATATATATATACATATATACACACACATGCACACACATATATACATATATATATATATATATTAGTGTTGTCCCGATAGCATTATTTTGGTACCAGTACCAAAATGTATTTCGATACTTTTCTAAATAAAGGGGACCACAAAAAATGCCATTATTGGCTTTATTTTAACAAAAAATCTTATGGTACATCAAACATATGTTTCTTATTGCAAGTTTGACCTTAAATAAAATAGTAAGCATACAAGACAACTTGTCTTTTAGTAGTAAGTAAGCAAACAAAGGCTCCTAATTTAGTTACTGACATATGCAGTAATATATTGTGTCATTTTCCATTCTATTATTTTGTCAAAAGTATTAAGGACAAGTGGTAGAAAATGAATGATTAATCTACATGTTCTTTTAAAATGTTTAAAATGTTAGTTTTGGATGATACCACAAAATTGGGTATCAATCCGATACCAAGTAGTTACAGGATCATACATTGGTCATATTCAAAGTCCTCATGTGTCCAGGGACATATTTCCTCAGTTTATAAACATAATATAAAAAAAAAATGAAAAGAGATTTTGTGATGCTAAAAAATATCAATGACTAGATACACTCCTGTACTTTACATTACATTACAGTGGATGTCAGGTGTACTTTTTAGAGGCGGTATAGTACCAAATATGATTCATTAGTATTGCGGTACTATACCAATACCGGTATACTGTACAACCCTAATATATATATATATATATATATATATATATATATATATAAATCTGATTTGATTATGAGGACAGAAAATGCATATAAAGTGAATATTGATCCCTGTTCTGTACCTTGTCATGAGCAGAGGGTGTTCACAGTACATCACACATAGCCTCCGGTCAACAAATATGACCAGAGGGATATAATAATGGATCGGGAGGTCACCAAAACACACACAAGCAAACATAACACTGCACACGCCCATTCTGATGAATGAATACCCCACAGATTTGACGTTAATTCTCCGCTTCAGCGTTGCAGGAAATTTCGCAGAGACTGTGCCTAAGTGTGAGCGTATAATTAAGCCTTCGAGCAATATTTACTGGGGGGCAGATAGGCGGTAGAATGCCCCCAGTGTCTGCCAGAGGAAATGAGGGAATGATGAAGTGATGAGGCCACTCTGCTGCAACGAGAGGCTATTTCACATTAAAAGCTCGAGCAGAGTCTGACTTTGTGTTCTCTTCCTCTACCGTTCTGAAGCCCACCGATGATTAAGAAGGAGACCCCGAGTGTTTTTCAGAGGTCAGTAAAACGTCCGCAAGTACAAGATAAGACTCCTTTCCCTGCATACTCATGCTCACATCTGCCATTAACAGTACTGTAGTTGTGCAGTTTCGAAAACACATGAAACGTTTGTCTGCTAAGATTGAGCTCAAGACGGTTTATCTGTTGTGGAATCTGTGATGCGGTTTGCCACACAGCTACGTCTTTCAAGTAACTTCACCTTGCAACCATGTTCCGAATTCGCAGGAAGGTATTATTCATTTAAACAAGTTAATGGGCTGTGTGAGCGTGTGAATAACCAGCGTGTGTTCCGATTATACACTCGTAGATAAAGAATAGATCAAGTTAAAGTAAGTTAAAGTACCACTGATAGTCACACACACACTAGGTGTGGTGAAATGACCCACTGTATTTGACCCATCCCCTTGTTCTGCCCCCCCTGGGAGGTGAGGGGAGCAGTGAGCAGCAGCGGTGGCCAAACTCGGGAAACACTTTGGTGATTTAGAACAGTGTCTTTTTTCAACCTCTAGTGTGCCGTGAGATATTGTCTGGTATGCAACTTTACCTAATTGGTCCAAAAAATATTATTTGCAAATCAATAATTATAATCTGCAAATAATGTGCCGTTTTCTAGTGTCTGTGCTGTCTAGAGCTCGGCAGGGTAACCATGTAATACCGTATTTTTCGGACTATAAGTCACAGTTTTTTTCATAGTTTGGCCGGGGGTGCGACTTATACTCAGGAGCGACTTACGTGTGAAATTATTAACACATTACCGTAAAATATCAAATAATATTATTTAGCTCATTCACGTAAGAGACTAGACGTATAAGATTTCATGGGATTTAGCGATTACGAGTGACAGATTGTTTGGTAAACGTATAGCATGTTCTATATGTTATAGTTATTTGAATGATTCTTACCATAATATGTTACGTTAACATACCAGGCACGTTCTCAGTTGGTTATTTATGCGTCATATAGCGTACACTTATTCAGCCTGTTGTTCACTATTCTTTATTTATTTTTAAATTGCCTTTCAAATGTCTATTCTTAGTGTTGGGTTTTATCAAATACATTTCCCAAAAAAATGCGACTTATATATGTTTTTTTCCTTCTTTATTATGCATTTTCGGCCGGTGCGACTTATACTCCGGAGCGATTTATACTCAGAAAAATACGGTACTCCATATCAGTAGGTGGCAGCAGGTAGTTAATTGCTTTGTAGAAGTCGGAACGCGTCGAGGATGGTTTGTCGTGATCCCAATAAGCAGAGCACAGCGGGAGACAGCGTGCAAGGTATGTTACGCTTAAACCAAAAATGAACAAAAGGCAAGATTCGCTAGGAAAAGGCACTGCAGCATAGGGATGGCTATGCAAAACGAAAGTAAAACTGAACTGGCTACAAAGTAAACAATAACAGAATGCTGGACGACAGCAAAGACTTACAGTGTGTGTCCGTACATGACATGACAATCAACAATGTCCCCACAAAGAAGGATAGTGTCCGCACAACTGAAATAAACTTGTTTGCCAATACAAAGCACCAACAAAACCACCGAAATAACAGCGCAAGACAGGAACGAAAGCACTACACATAGGAAAACAACAACAAACTTACAAAAAAAGACAACCTGGTGGAGTTTAATTTTTTAACGTTTCCGCTGGTGGTGTGCCTCCGTGTTTTTTCAATGAAAAAAATGTGTCTTGGCTCAAAAAAGGTTGAAAAATACTGATTTAGAAAACCTTATAATAATAAAGAATACCTTTCCAAATTTAGGGCGGCCACAATTAAAACGAATCCACACACAGAGTACAGAGAGCAACGGACTGGCCGAGTAGTACAAAGTTAGCGTTCAATATTCGTTTACAGAGTTTGGGTTACGACTGTATACGTCTGTAGGTGAAAATGCATTTGTTGTTTTATGTCAATTTTCTTACGTTAAAATCACATTTGTTTAAAATGTGTGCAAGTTTAAATCGAATGTGATGCGATTTCTATTGCTTTTTTCCAGCTTTTTCCAAACTGTGTTCTTGACTTAACAAGATTTCTACATGAATGTGCACTTCATATGTATTTTAACCCCAACCCTAACCCTAACCCTAATTCTAACCTTTAATAAGTACTTAATAATGACTAATTAAGAGTCAATATGTTACTAATTTGCATGTTAATAAGCAACTAATTAATGGTGTATATGTTCCCCATATATGCTGCTCTTTTTTTCTGCAGCTGTCACATATACTGTAATATTGTACATGTTAATTGGGATTTGTTATATATTGTATATGTTATATGAAAATATAATATAATAACATATCAGTATGTATTATATACTGTATATATAATATGTGTCATGTCTGTGTAATCATGTTTTGTTTTGGTCATGTTTTGTTTTGTTTAGTTATTGGACTCTTTAGTTTCTGGCTTTTCACTCCCTTGTCTGGTTTCCATGGTTACCCATTAGTTTCACCTGTTCCACGTTTGGACTCATTGTGCACTCTTGTTTGTCACCATAGCAACCCATTAGTTTTCACCTGTCACGTCACGCACCTGTTTCACGTTTTGAGTCACGCACCTGTTTTAGTTGATCATGTCTGTAGTATTTAAGTTCATTGTTTTCAGTTTGTCTTGCTGGCGACATCCCACATTTATGCTCTTCACATTCCTGACACTTGTTTTTTCATGTCCATCTTTCATGCTGCAACTTTAGTCCAAGCCAAGTAAGTTTTGTTTATTAATGCTATAGTCTTTTGGTTTCATAGTTTATTCTCCGCCACTGTGCGCGCTTTTCGTTTGTACTTTTTTTGAAAGTAATAAACAATCATGTACTCACATTCCCGTCTCGCCCGAGCCAACTTTCCGTTGCCTTCCGGAAAAGCAAACACCCAGGACCAAGTCATGACAATATGTAAATATTACATATATGTTATATTTTATATTACGACCATGGTATATTTTTAGTCTATACCTTTTGTTTTCGCCCTCTTTTTGTGCCCTTGTGTGCATTATCCTTTCCATCCTTACCATTTCCATCCTTTGTAACTGAGATACTGTGTGGAACATTGTCCCTTGTGGATCAATACATTTTGTCTAAGTCTATAGACTCTTGTCTGTCCCGGTTGCTCAGTACAACATGGCTAATGCGACACTATTGATGAAAGAATACCACATGTACACTGCTGGGCGGGCTGCATTTAGTCTAAATGTGAAGACACACACCTCCCAGGCACATGCAGTAATTTCCATAACATTATTAATCCCTTGTCATCAAGGAAGTGCATATGTCATTAAATGTATGTAATTACTTTAACACTTTAATGAAGAAAGTTGATATTGTCAAATAACTTTGTAATAATGGCAACAATTTGACCAATCCAATTTAATTCCGATAGGAACAAAAAAAATCTACATTTGAGTTGGATTGTGTTCCACCTTAGAGGTTAGAGTGTATGTACACATGAAGTGGGGGAATTTTTCCTTCATGCAATGCACCAGCCGCAGTTGTTTACAAAACCAACAACTTGGCTGGGGCATCTAAAATGCTACTAGGCGTTCAACAACTATAGGATGACTTTCTGGAACATTTCCCAGCTATGCTCAGCTCCACAGCAAGCATAAACATGTGTGTGTGTGTGTGTGTGTGTGTGTGTGTGTGTGTGTGTGTGTGTGTGTGTGTGTGTGTGTGTGTGTGTGTGTGTGTGTGTGTGTGTGTGTGTGTGTGTGTGACTAACAAAACGAGCAACATGCATGAAGACACCAGTGGCTTCTGGTAGACTTTAAATTAGGGCTGGGCGATATGGCCGTTTATTAATATCTCGATATTTTTAGGCCATCTCACGATACACAATATATATATCTCGATTAGGGATGTCGATAATGGCTTTTTGCCGATATCCGATATTCCGATATTGTCAAACTCTTTAATTACCGATACCGATATCAACCGATATATGCAGTCGTGGAATTAACACATTATTATGCCTAATTTGGACAACCAGGTATGGTGAAGATAAGGTACTTTTTAAAAAAATTAATAAAATAAGATAAATAAATTAAAACATTTTCTTGAATAAAAAATTAAGTAAAACAATATAAAAACAGTTACATAGAAACTAGTAATTAATGAAAATGAGTAAAAGTAACTATCAAAGGTTAGTACTATTAGTGGACCAGCATCATGTGTGCTTACGGACTGTATCCCTTGCAGACTGTATTGATATATATTGATATATAATGTAAGAAGCAGAATATTAATAACAGAAAGAAACAACCCTTTTGTGTGAATGAGTGTAAATGGGGGAGGGAGGTTTTTTGGGTTGGTGCACTAATTGTAAGTGTATCTTGTGTTTTTTATGTTGATTTAAAAAAAAAAAAAAAAACGATACCGATAATAATAAAAAACGATACCGATCATTTCCGATATTACATTTTAACGCATTTATCGGCCGATATTACCGGACATCTCTAATCTCGATATTTTGCCTTAGCCTTGAATGAACACTTGATGCATATAATCACAGCAGTATGATGATTCTATGTGTCTACATTAAAACATTCTTGTTCATACTGCATTAATATATGCTCATTTTAAACTTTGATGCAGAAAGGGAAATCACAACTACCGTATTTTTCGGACTATAAGTCGCAGTTTTTTTCATAGTTTGGCCGGGGGTGCGACTTATACCGTATTTTCCGCACTATAAGGCGCACCTAAAAACCACAATTTTTCTCAAAAGCTGACAGTGCGCCTAATAACCCGGTGCGCTTTATTACGATTCATTTTCATAAAGTTTCGGTCTCGCAACTTCGGTAAACAGCCGCCATCTTTTTTCCCGGTAGAACAGGAAGCGCTTCTTCTTCTACGCAAGCAACCGCCAAGGAAAGCACCCGCCCCCATAGAACAGGAAGCGCTTCACCCGCCCCCATAGAACAGGAAGCGCTTCACCCGCCCCCGGAAGAAGAAGAAAAAACGCGCGGATATCACCGTACGTTTCATTTCCTGTTTACATCTGTAAAGACCACAAAATGGCTCCTACTAAACGATCCGGCTCATAAAAAGACGCAATCTCTCCATCCGCACACGGATTACTACCGTATTTCACAGCAACTGAACCGCACTGTGGAACGGGAGCACGTACGGTGAATATTCGCTCCACAGGGAATGAGAAGTCATCCTTCACTGTGGTTCTAGCTTGCCATGCTAACTTCCACCCATCCAAAAGAGACCTTTCCAGCCGGCGTCATCATAAAAGCTAACTCGAAGGGATGGATGGATGAAGAAAAGATGAGCGAGTGGTTAAGGGAAGTTTACGCGAAGAGGCCGGGTGGCTTTTTTCACACAGCTCCGAAGGCGAACACACCTTCACTAAGACGGGCAGACAGCCTCGGACGACATACGCCAACATCTGCCAGTGGATCGTAAATGCTTGGGCAGATATTTCGGTCACAACTGTGGTCCGAGCTTTCCGGAAGGCAGGATTCACAGAACTGCTGGACAACAGTGACACTGACTCCGGTGACTTCGACGAGACGGAACCGGCCATTTTGGATCCCGTATTCGCCCAACTTTTCAATTCGGACACCGAAGACGAAGAATTCGAAGGATTTACGAATGAAGAATAACTTCAGAAGGTGAGCGCTATGTTTATTTTGTGTGTTGTGACATTAACGTTCGAGCAACATTATGTTGCTATTGTTCTACACCATTTTGAATTTTACTATGTTTGTGATTGCACATTTGCGTACATTTTGGGACAGAGTTGTTAGAACGCTGGTTTTCAATATATTATTAAAGTTTGACTGAACTATCTGACTGTTTTTTTGACATTCACTTTAGCGCAGCGTTTTTTTGACATTCACTTTAGCGCAGCGTAGGCGCGGCTTTTAGTCCGGGGCGGCTTATTGGTGGACAAAATTATGAAATATGTAATTCATAGAAGGTGCGGCTAATAATCCGGTGCGCCTTATAGTGCGGAAAATACGGTACTCAGGAGCGACTTATGTGTGAAATTATTAACACATTATTTAGCTCATTCACGTAAGAGATTAGACGTATAATATTTCATCGGATTTAGCGATTAGGAGTGACATATTTTTTGGTAAACGTATAGCATGTTCTATATGTTATAGTTATTTGAATGACTCTTACCATAATATGTTACGTTAACATACCAGGCACGTTCTCAGTTGGTTATTTATGCCTCATATAACCTACACTTATTCAGCCTGTTGTTCACTATTCTTTATTTATTTTAAATTGCCTTTCAAATGTCTATTCTTGGTGTTGGGTTTTATCAAGTACATTTCCCCAAAAAATGCGACTTATACTCCGGTGCGACTTATACAGGTAAAAGCCAGTAAATTAGAATATTTTGAAAAACTTGATTTATTTCAGTAATTGCATTCAAAAGGTGTAACTTGTACATTATATTTATTCATTGCACACAGACTGATGCATTCAAATGTTTATTTCATTTAATTTTGATGATTTGAAGTGGCAACAAATGAAAATCCAAAATTCCGTGTGTCACAAAATTAGAATATTACTTAAGGCTAATACAAAAAAGGGATTTTTAGAAATGTTGGCCAACTGAAAAGTATGAAAATGAAAAATATGAGCATGTACAATACTCAATACTTGGTTGGAGCTCCTTTTGCCTCAATTACTGCGTTAATGCGGCGTGGCATGGAGTCGATGAGTTTCTGGCACTGCTCAGGTGTTATGAGAGCCCAGGTTGCTCTGATAGTGGCCTTCAACTCTTCTGCGTTTTTGGGTCTGGCATTCTGCATCTTCCTTTTCACAATACCCCACAGATTTTCTATGGGGCTAAGGTCAGGGGAGTTGGCGGGCCAATTTAGAACAGAAATACCATGGTCCGTAAACCAGGCACGGGTAGATTTTGCGCTGTGTGCAGGCGCCAAGTCCTGTTGGAACTTGAAATCTCCATCTCCATAGAGCAGGTCAGCAGCAAGAAGCATGAAGTGCTCTAAAACTTGCTGGTGGACGGCTGCGTTGACCCTGGATCTCAGGAAACAGAGTGGACCGACACCAGCAGATGACATGGCACCCCAAACCATCACTGATGGTGGAAGCTTTACACTAGACTTCAGGCAACGTGGATCCTGTGCCTCTCCTGTCTTCCTCCAGACTCTGGGACCTCGATTTCCAAAGGAAATGCAAAATTTGCATGGTTGGGTGATGGTTTGGGGTGCCATGTCATCTGCTGGTGTCGGTCCACTCTGTTTCCTGAGATCCAGGGTCAACGCAGCCGTCTACCAGCAAGTTTTAGAGCACTTCATGCTTCCTGCTGCTGACCTGCTCTATGGAGATGGAGATTTCAAGTTCCAACAGGACTTGGCGCCTGCACACAGCGCAAAATCTACCCGTGCCTGGTTTACGGACCATGGTATTTCTGTTCTAAATTGGCCCGCCAACTCCCCTGACCTTAGCCCCATAGAAAATCTGTGGGGTATTGTGAAAAGGAAGATGCAGAATGCCAGACCCAAAAACGCAGAAGAGTTGAAGGCCACTATCAGAGCAACCTGGGCTCTCATAACACCTGAGCAGTGCCAGAAACTCATCGACTCCATGCCACGCCGCATTAACGCAGTAATTGAGGCAAAAGGAGCTCCAACCAAGTATTGAGTATTGTACATGCTCATATTTTTCATTTTCATACTTTTCAGTTGGCCAACATTTCTAAAAATCCCTTTTTTGTATTAGCCTTAAGTAATATTCTAATTTTGTGACACACGGAATTTTGGATTTTCATTTGTTGCCACTTCAAATCATCAAAATTAAATGAAATAAACATTTGAATGCATCAGTCTGTGTGCAATGAATAAATATAATGTACAAGTTACACCTTTTGAATGCAATTACTGAAATAAATCAAGTTTTTCAAAATATTCTAATTTACTGGCTTTTACCTGTATATGTTTTTTTCCTTCTTTATTATGCATTTTCGGCCGGTGCGACTTATACTCCGGAGCGACTTATACTCCGAAAAATACGGTAAGTCAATTTAGCAAAACTGTATTTATTAAACAGTTATAAAGCAGTGGCACAACCATTCATGTCATTTCCAAAACAGAAAGTGCAAGATTGTCAGAGACATTTTAAAACAAAATATAAGTGCACTTTTGTGCATGATGTCACCAAGATGACTTATCAAAACAACACTAAATTAAAGTGCACTTTTTGTACAGAACGCCACTACAATAGTTAAAAACAAATAAATTGCATTTTTGTGCATGATGTCACACAAGATCTTTCAATAACTGTAAAATAAAATGAGCTGCGTAATAGGAAATCAAATAGTGTATGTCCTTCACTATGTGGTAGGTTCCTGCGGACGTTATGTCCTGTTTTTGACTATTTTTTTCATACGGTGTTGATGTGGAAATAGTTGCTTCGGCATTTTGTTGATGTGGCACCGAACGGAGATGTTGACATGCGGAGTTTCAAGCACTCTTCATTCTCTAGCGGGTGACTTTTCAAATGATGCTACATTAGCAGTGGTGCTACTTTTTGTAGCAACGCTTTTGCCGTTGGTCAGTCGTTTTCAACCGTGTTGAATCGAATCTTCAACCCAAGAATCGAAATCGAATAGGGAGTTGTTGTAAGATTAACGTCCCCTAAACCATACACACATACATATTTATTAGGGCTGTTAAAGTAAACGTGTTAACTCATGCAAAATATCACATTAATCTTTTATTACCCCAGATGAATCATTCAATTTATCTGACGGTTGTTGCTCCTTTACCTTAACCACAAATAGTTACCTGAAATTTAGCTGAACTGCACCAATTTTGTCAAGAGGAATGGTCAAAAATTCAACCAGAAGCTTTGCAGAAGTTAAGTTAAAATTAAGTTAAAATACCAATGATTGTCACACACACACTAGGTGTGGTGAAATGTGTTCTCTGCATTTGAGCCATCCCCTTGTTCACCCCCTGGGAGGTGAGGGGAGCAGTGGGCAGCAGTGGTGGTCGCGCCCAGGAATCTTTTTTGGTGATTCAACCCACAATTCTAACCCTTGATGCTGAGTGCCAAGCAGGGAGGTAATGGGTCCCATTTTTATAGTCTTTGGTATGACTCGGCAGGGGTTTGAACTCACAACCTACCGATCTCAGGGCGGACACTCTAACCACTAGGCCACTGAGTAAGTGTGGATGGCTACCAAAAGTGCCTTATTGCAGTTAAACTTGCCAAGGGACATGTAACCAAATATTAACATTGCTATACGTATACTTTTGACCCAGCAGATTTGGTCACATTTTCAGTAGACCCATAATAAATTCATAAAATAACCAAACTTCATGAATGTTTTTTGTGACCAACAAGTAAGTGCTCCAATGACTCTATCGCAAAAAAAATAAGAGTTGTAGAAATTATTAGAAACTCAAGACAGCCATGACATTACGATATGTCATGGCTTTTTTTTAAGGAGCGCCGTAGAAATGGCTGAGCCGTCGGCGGTCTTGTCTTGTCTCCCTGTAACGTATGTCTGCTCTTAGTAGGACTGTGCCGAAAATATACTTTTCAGTTCTTATGTGTCTTGTGCATGTTAAGAATTGACAATAAATCATCTTGAATCTTGAATCTTGGACATTATGTTATTTACAAGTGTATGTAAACTTTTGACCACTACTGTGTATATATATATATATATATATATATATATATATATATATATATATATATATATATATATATATATATCATACTTGCCAACCTTGAGACCTCCGATATCGGGAGGTGGGGGTTGGGGGCGTGGTCGGGGTGGGGCAGGGCGTAGTTGGGGGCGTGGTTAAGAGGGGAGGAGTATATTGACAGGTAGAAATCACCAAGTCAAGTATTTCATATATATATATATATATATATATATATATATATATATATATATATATATAGCTACATCCTGAAAATATGCAAACAAAACTGTGTTTAGATAATTGATACTTCAAACTTGCATAAATAAATCTTAAGGAATATAACATAACTTGGCTTCTGAGAGCTTCAAAATGTAATGAATAAAATGCTAAAGTTGTTGATAAACAAGCAATTATTTTAATAATTAAATATCGTCTTTTTAAATGAATTATTATGATAATTTAAAATTTATTATTTCAAATATGTTTATTTTAATGTATAATTCTAATGCCTGGATGTAATAAGGAGTCAGAAAAAATACAAATAAAAATACAATTAATTTTGATGTTTTTAGCAAAATATAGTAAACATTTTTATTTATTTATTTATTTTTTTAAATTAATAAATATATTTATTTTTAGGTAAGATAAACATAATAATACAATTTATCTCTCGTCTGGATGATTTATTTCTTGTCACCCCTGTCCTCCCTTTGTGAAAAAAGGCTGTCCTCACTCAGGTGCATGGAGCTGGAGGGGGCGTGGCCTCCAGCTCCGGCTGAAAATCGGGAGATTTTCGGGAGAATATTTGTCCCGGGAGGTTTTCGGGAGAGGCGCTGAATTTCTCCCGGAAAATTCGGGAGGGTTGGCAAGTATGATATATATATTTATATATATATATATATATATATATATATATATATATATATAAATATATATATATACATATATGCATACATACATATATATAATTTCTATACTGCATATTAAAAACTGCACCAAGATGTTTAATGCAATTTTTGTTCAATCTTGCTATCAAAAAAAACAAATGGTAAATAAACCAAATAAAATGTGATGTCATTTGCAATGGGGAAAAAAGGTAAGCAGAGATGCCCTTTCAACACTGACATACTGTATGTGCACATAGGCTTAATGTATGCATAAACGCCGCCACATATATCATCAAATCAAATCAAATCAACTTTATTTATAGAGCACATTTAAAATTTACCACAGGGGTAGCCATCATAGAAACAGACAGACAGACAGAAACAGCAACAGAACACCACCAAGCAAATAAATAGGATATTAATTAAGGAGGGAAAATGTGATTGGCCACTGACTGGTGCGGCTGTGATTTATTGCACATGTCATCTCAAAGTGACTTTTTACCCTGGCTGGTTGAGACCGAGTCCAAATAGAGACTCGCTTATAGATTTTCCACTACATAGACAGAAGTAAAATGTCCATTTGTTCTGTATCGAGCCTTCTGAACGCTGACATGTCAATACGTCTTGGGGAGAAGAGAAAACACTGCAAGGAGGGTAATTAGAACGTGTGAGCGTGTAACGCCGTCTCTGGCCCGAATGACCTCAACCAAAAACAAATCCAGCGACGGGCGTGATGAAAGTGCAGCCACCTGCACAACCGTTCCACTCATTAGGGGCGATGCATCAATGTGTGTTTATGTATCTCGCCGCGTCCAGAAAGAAAAGAAAGTGTATTATTAAAGTTTCAATGCACCGCTTTTGTTATTGGACGGAGTCAGGGGTCCTTTCAAAGCCACTTTAGCAGCATTCCCGTTGACATGGCGCGATGACCAAGCGTGCACAAGGAAAACACAGTGAGTGAGACCTTTTGTTTTTACAAGACGTGTCACAGTCTGAAACACTTGACGGAGGTAAAATCCTGCTGCTGTCATTTCCACAACTACATCCATGAGGAGAAACGACACAGGGTTATTTTTTATTTTTTTTGCACGAGCCCCATTATGTCCCCCCCACAGCCCCCCCTCTTTGAAAATCAACCCGAGAGAGTAATCTATTTATACAAGTCGCAAAAAAGAAGGCTACTTTGGGAGAAACTTTGACGTGAGCTTGCTCATCGTCATCCTCGGAGGACGAGTCGAGGTTTGTTGTTCTAGGAAAAAGTTGGCCGCCCGTTGCCAAGAACAATTCTCTTCAAGTCCGGATAATAAGAAGCAATACGGCAGCACGGTCCAATACATGGCTACCAATGTCACAAAAGCCGCAAGTTTCCAAAAAAGAACCATCAGCAAACAAACCTCAGGTTTTTTTTTTAACTAGGGCTCTGTCAGACACAGCCGCACCAAGAAAGCCACAAACTGAATGTTATGCTCACATTTATTGGGAACTTTTTGCTGCTTCTTGGCACATTAACAGAGTTTTATTCTGAAGGCAATGCCCTGCATGAGTTATTGATCTTTGGGATAGGGGAGAAGTTAAAGTTTAGTCTTATGTTGTTGTTTTTTTTAAATACAAGCACAGAGTGTCCGGCCTAAAGGCACGCTTCCACAAAGGACAGTTCAGTTTGGTTTCCCTCTGTGGTAATTAATGATAACGATTGCATTTCCACCGCAGGAGCAGAGGCGTCTGCTATGTAGAAAAGTGACATAGTGTGGAACCTCCCGAGGAAACCATACATCTGTCGAGCTAAGCGCGACATGGTTGCTCTTTCAAGTCGCGGGATAGAGGACATCTTAAATAGGACCACTAATTGCGTGATTAGGGCTGGGCCGATAAAATGTTATGGATATATATTGGGATATACATGTAATAGATATAAATAAAAACTGGGTTCGATAAAACATTCAATTTATACATATACACATGTACATACACACACAAACACACCACACATATATACATAAATATGTTTTATAGAATATATATATTTTATATACAGGTACCGTATTTTTCGGACTATAAGTCGCAGTTTTTTTCATAGTTTGGCCGGGCTCCAGTGCAACTTATATATGTTTTTTTCCTTCTTTATTATGCATTTTCGGCAGGTGCGACTTATACTCCGGTGCGACTTATACTCCGAAAAATACGGTATATACATATACAGGTATATATATATATATAGATATATATATATTAGGGGTGTAACGTTACACAAAAACTTTGGTTCGGTACGTACCTCGGTTTAGAGGTCACGGTTCGGTTCAATTTCGGTACAGTAAGAAAACAACAAAATATAAATTTTTTGGTTATTTATTTACCAAATTTGTAAACAATGGCTGTATCCTAACATTGGGAACACTATAATAATTCTGCCCACGTTAATCAACATTAAACTGCCTCAAGTTGTTGCTCGGATTAAATAAAACGACAAAACTTTTCTTCTACATATAAAAAGTGCAACATTAAACAGTTTCAAGTCAACTCATCGTGCTTAATTTATTACAGCATTTGGGAAGCCTGTAGTTGATTTTTATTATGTAAATGTTATATTTTTTTATCAACATGTGATAGCAGGGACCCTGCCATTCAAAACTCGGCTGCTACATTACTAATGATTCATGTAACTATAGCTGAGAAAATAGTACAATAGCAATAAGAGAGACTATTCATCCCTGAACACCATGGAGTTCAAGTGAAATAACAGATAGACATGGCTTTGCTGTCCCTCACACACACCGCAAAATGAGCTAACGTTACGCTAAAAGCTAATTAGCCTTCACCTCAAGCCAGGACTGCGAGCGAGCTGAGCTGCTGTTTAAGTTTCTAGAAGGTCAACAGGCTCATAGTGATGTTACTAGTAGTTGACTGGGAGGTGTTTATTATAATCTGGGGAGAGTACACTGCCTTATGCTTAGCTGCTAAACACCTATCTGCTCGACGCTGGAGCATTGACTACATGCGCTCTGAATACGCACTGCTGATTGGCTGTTACCGCTTTTGAATGTAACCAATCAGGTGGTTGTGTGGGTGGGACAATGCTGGGTGCTGAGACAGAGGCAGAAGAGGCAAGGCAGCTTGTTAAGACTTTAGCTTAGAAACTCGTTCGGTACACCCCCGTACCGAACCGAAAACCCCGTACCGAAACGGTTCAATACAAAACACGTACGGTTACACCCCTAATATATACACATATATATATATACACATATACAAAGTTTGTATGTATACATATGGATATATATATACATACATATACAGTATATATATATATATATATATATATACACACATATACATTATGTATATATATACACATATACAAAGCTTGTATGTATATATATGTATATATATATATATATATATATATATATATATATATATATATATATACAAAGTTTGTATGTATATATATATGTATATATATATATATATATATATATACATACATATAATGTATATATATATATATATATATACAAAGTTTGTATGTATATATATATGTATATATATATATATATATATATATATACATACATATAATGTATATATATATATATATATATATATATATATATATATATATATATATATATATATACACACATATATATATATATATATACACACACATATATATATATATACACATATACATTATGTATATATATATATATATATGTATATATATATATATATATATATATATACATACATACATGCATTATGTATATATATATATATATATATATATATATATATATATATATATATATATATATATATATATATATATATATATATATATACATACTGAGTCTTAAAAAGTTTAAATCGATCGGAAAAAAAATCATGTTAAAATAGGGATATATATATATATATATATTAGCAAATAATGTTTTTGTTGTAAGTTGATCTATATTTCTTTCTTTTTTATTTTATTTTCGTTGTTGTTTAGTGTGGTTTCACTATATGGCACATGTTTATGACAGTGTTGGCATTGTTCATACTGCCATCCTTCGTGTGACACGTATAGCCGTTGAGTAAGTATGCCCTTCATTCGCGCGTGTGCAGTGTGTTAGGCTTTGTTAATTATAGACTATACAATTTGTGACCTATTTATTGTGTAAAACGGACCAACCTCGCAACAACAACATTGATTTTTCAAAAATGATATTAAAGATTGAAAATCCCTGACTCTGACCACCCTAAAAGTAAGACAAGTCGGAACATGCGGTCTCCAATGTTATTTTCTCACAGGTCTCTTGCTATCATTTGAAACCCCGGATAACAAAGCATTTACACTTTGCTGCAAGAATCCGCTCTTGTGTGTTTGAATAAAGATATGAGACAATGCAGTCTGCTTTTTAGCTGCCTGTCTCAGGTCTTTTTGAAAGAGTGTAAATTGGACTATTTCGGGACTTCCCAGAGATAGGGGCCTTGACAGCAGACTCAAAACAAGACCAGAGCTATGACCTCTTAATAACATGCCTCAACAATGAGGTTGCCCGAAGAGCTTAAGTGGTGAGGCAGGGCAGAAGGAAACGGGGCAAAAAAAAAAAACGTCCACCGCTAAATAGCAGGAAGCGCGGCGTCCATCAGATAGAAAATATTTATGATGACTTTAATAAGTGGAGGACTAGAGGTCTGCTGGCCAAGGCAAACACAGGAGAGTGCTGATAGGAAACATTCTTGCTCGAGCTCGCCCTGCTTGTCTGTCTTGGTTGAGAGAGAATGCGATTCCAAATAACCGGTATTTGAGTTGCTTTCAGCGTGACGCTAAATGTGAGACAATTATACACAGTTCATTAGCAACAGCGAATGAATACACGATTCAAAAAGAAACATAAGCGATTCGACGAGCGTTGGCTTATCGGATCAGGCTAGAGCGAAGAGTGGCCCAACCCTCCATCCAGATGGGTCTGTGCAGGGTGCGGCCTGTGACGGGAACAGTGGTGAGATAGAGCTTATTGCACAAAGGTTAGATTTGGAAGGTAAACACTCCGAGCCATTGTGCCACTCTGGAAAGTCACGGCCACTTGTCTAATACAAACGACTGGTATTTACAGAACTGCATGACCCCGCCTGACCTGAGGGCCTTTGTGTGATTTATAAAGAAATTGCACAGCAAAATATGCCGGTGGGGTTTTTCATTGACAGTGGATGAGATTTCTTTTTTTTTTCCCTCTTAGTTTCAAAGTCTTGTATGATTCACAGAACTTGCATTGACATGAAAGTTTGGTATAAATCATTTTGTTGGAAGTGATCTATTTTAAAGGGGATCTATGGTGATTTAAAACACACTTTTGTGGTCTCGATCAGTGGTCCCCAACCTTTTTGTAGCTGCAGACCGCTCAACGCTTGTCCCACGGACCGGGGGGGATGGTATTTATATATATATATATATATATATATATATATATATATATATATATATATATATATATATATATATATAAGAAAAAAAACAAGAAAAAATCCAAAAATATATATATACATATATTTTTTTGTCATAAAGAAATACAATCATGTGTGCTTACGGACTGTATCCCTGCAGACTGTATTGATCTATATTGATATATAATGTATATATTGTGTTTTTTATGATGATTTAATAAAAAAAATTAAAAAAAATAAAATATATATATATATTTTTGGATTTTTTCTTGTGCGGCCCGGTACCAATCGGTCCATGGACCGGTACCGAGCCACGGACCGGTACCGGTTGGGGACCACTGGTCTAGATTGTAAGTATTGGATATGTTTTGGTATGAATTGTACATTTTTATAACATGGCCACTACTGCCTAGTTTCTCTTGTTAAATTATTATTTTTACTGTTATATTTGTATCCTTATTGTTGCTTTTTATTTGTATTCTTATTGTAATATTTTATTTCCTTTCATACCCCCATTATTTACTTTTGACTTTTTAAATTTGATCTCAATTCTGTACACTGCTGCTGGAATTTAAATTTTCCTGAGGGAACTCTCCTAAAGGAATCAATAAAATACTATCTATCTATCTATCTATCTATCCATCCATCTATCTATCTATCCATCTATCTATCAATTGTTGCGTTTGCACCAGTTGTTCCTCCCAGGGAATTCAAGTCACAAGTCGCTCCCAAGCTCTTTACGACACTTATGAAAAACCACCAGAGACAGAATAGGTATTTTGTAATATATTTGCAAAGCTTTGCATATACATTGAGACCAGTCCAGCATAGAACATTCAATCGCGCCGCCAAGATGGTCTGCCCCCCCCGAAAAACCCTCTTAAGTCTCTCTTCCTCCCACCCTGGCAGTCATGTCTCTCTAGCCAAAACACATGCCCATTATCTCTCTTTCTTACATTCCTCACTCAAGGTTAAGCACACAGTTTTGCAGACAACCAAAAGACAACAATTGGAAGAAAAACACTAGCTGTTTTGTAATATGATTATGAATTAAAAGAAGTAACACTTAAATTCGGATATATGTAAATATCTGCCTCCGACACTATCTAAAATGTTTGATTCTTGAGGCGTTCTCAGATTGCAAATGAAACCACACCCCAACCTCTCCAAAAGTTGTATGATTTATCTATTGAAAATGTACACGGTTTCAATACATATCTTGAAGTTGTCACTGCTGATTTTTTTTTTTTGCGGTCAATGTTGAAAATAAACTTCATAAATATTATATAGATTCACCCGGTCACAACATTAGATACACCTGCACACTCACAGTTCAATTCAGACGCCGCATAAAAAAAAGCTGCTTTTATCAGCATTTATGTCACTGTATGTCGGTGTTATGCGCATGACAAGATCAGATGACTTTCATCTTAATTTTTTTTTTGTGTGTTTTTTCATAGCCCGAAGAAGAGGAAGAACTCCCCTCCGCTGGCTAAGAGTGTTAATGTCTTATTACTTATTACTTAATGTCTAAATAAATACGTTCACCTCGTGGTGACCACCTGCCATAGCCAGACTGCAAACAGAGGCATCCAAAAGGCACAAACCTTATGATTTGATGCTTTGGCATTGTTTAATACGAGTAATAAACAATTAGTAATGATTCCCGAGCACGTCCACCGCTGCTGCTCACTGCTCCCCTCACCTCTCAGGGAGTGGAACAGGGGATGGGAAAAATGCAGAGAGTAATTTCACCAAACCTAGTGTGTGTGTGACTATCAGTGGTACTTTAACTTTTTATCCAAAATAAAAGCATTTATAAGTCAGAAAAGACAATATTCTTCATAGTTCACCTTTAAAGGGGAGCTGCACTTTTTATGGATTCACGATCATTATGAGAGACAAGAACACACATCTTTTTTTTAAATTTTTTTTTTACGATTTTAAAGATGATCAAAACACTTGAAAGATGCGGCTAATGGGAGTCACCGTTGTAGCCTTCTAAGCCCTCTTAAACAACTTCAAAACCCTCCAGCAACGTTTTGTATACACACTGCAAGTGTATACATGATTTAGTAACATACAAGTTCATAACAATATATAATATAGGGCTGTGAATCTTTGGGTGTCCCACGATTCGATTCAAAATCAATTTTTTTTTTTCAATTCAACACGATTCTCGATTCAAAAACGTTTTTTTTCCCGATTCAAAAGGATTCTCTATTCATTCAATACATAGGATTTGAGCAGGATCTACCCCAGTCTGCTGACATGCAAGCAGAGTAGTAGATTTTTGTAAAAAGATTTTATAATTGTAAAGGACAATGTTTTATAAACTGATTGCAATAATGTAAATTTGTTTTGACTATTAAATGAACCAAAAATATGACTTTTTTGAATCTTTGTGAAAATATTGGACACAGTGTGTTGTCAAGCTTATGAGATGCGATGCAAGTGTAAGCCACTGTGACACTATTGTTCTTTTTTTTTTTTAATTTTTATACATGTCTAATGATAATGTCAATGAGGGATTTTTAATCACTGCTATGTTGAAATTGTAATTAATATTGATACTGTTGTTGATAATATTCATTTTTGTTTCACTACTTTTGGTTTGTTCTGTGTCGTGTTTGTGTCTCCTCTCAATTGCTCTGTTTATTGCAGTTCTGAGTGTTGCTGGGTCGGGTTTGGTTTTGGAATTGGATTGCATTGTTATGGTATTGCTGTGTATTGTTTTGTTGGATTGATTAATAAAAAAATAAAAATAAAATATATATATATATATATATATATATATATATATATATATACCTATATATATATATACATTTTTTATTTATTTTTTATTTTTATATATATATATATATATATATATATATATATATATATATATATAAAAATAAAAATAAAAAATAAATAAAAAAATTATTTTAAAAATCACCCAACCATGCAAATTTTGCATTTCCTTTGGAAATCGAGGTCCCAGAGTCTGGAGGAAGACAGGAGAGGCACAGGATCCACGTTGCCTGAAGTCTAGTGTAAAGTTTCCACCATCAGTGATGGTTTGGGGTGCCATGTCATCTGCTGGTGTCGGTCCACTCTGTTTCCTGAGATCCAGGGTCAACGCAGCCGTCTACCAGCAAGTTTTAGAGCACTTCATGCTTCCTGCTGCTGACCTGCTCTATGGAGATGGAGATTTCAAGTTCCAACAGGACTTGGCGCCTGCACACAGCGCAAAATCTACCCGTGCCTGGTTTACGGACCATGGTATTTCTGTTCTAAATTGGCCCGCCAACTCCCCTGACCTTAGCCCCATAGAAAATCTGTGGGGTATTGTGAAAAGGAAGATGCAGAATGCCAGACCCAAAAACGCAGAAGAGTTGAAGGCCACTATCAGAGCAACCTGGGCTCTCATAACACCTGAGCAGTGCCAGAAACTCATCGACTCCATGCCACGCCGCATTAACACAGTAATTGAGGCAAAAGGAGCTCCAACCAATAATTGAGTATTGTACATGCTCATATTTTTCATTTTCATACTTTTCAGTTGGCCAACATTTCTAAAAATCCCTTTTTTGTATTAGCCTTAAGTAATATTCAAATTTTGTGACACACGGAATTTTGGATTTTCATTTGTTGCCACTTCAAATCATCAAAATTAAATGAAATAAACATTTGAATGCATCAGTCTGTGTGCAATGAATAAATATAATGTACAAGTTACACCTTTTGAATGCAATTACTGAAATAAATCAAGTTTTTCAAAATATTCTAATTTACTGGCTTTTACCTGTATATATATATATATATATATATATATATATATATATATATATATATATATATATATATATATATATATAAGAAATACTTGACGTTCAGTGAATTCTATATATATATATAAAATAAATACTTGAATTTCAGTGTTCATTTATTTACACATATACACACACATAACACTCATTGTTGAGTTAAGGGTTGAATTGTCCATCCTTGTTCTATTCTCTGTCACTATTTTTCGAACCATGCTGAACACCCTCTCTGATGCATTGCTGTGTGGCACGCACAAAAGTGCTTTCATCAAATGCACTAGATGGCAGTATTGTCCTGTTTAAGAGTGTCACAACATTGCTGTTTACGGCAGACGAACTGCTTTACGGTATACAAAAAAGTGACTGCTGTTGTTGTGTGTTGTTGCCGCGCTAGGAGGGCGTTAATGAAACTGCCTAACAATAAACCCACATAAGAAACCAAGAACTCGCCCTCCATCATTCTACAGTTATAACGTCATTGGGCAGGTACACTTTTTTATATTGTGGAGGACCTGAGTCCGCCTGAATTTTGGGAGATTTTCGGGAGAAAATTTGTCCCGGGAGGTTTTCGGGAGAGGCGCTGAATTTCGGGAGTCTCCCGGAAAATCCGGGAGGGTTGGCAAGTATGAAATGAATGCTCCCATTAGCTGCATTGTTAGTCACCGAGAACGAGACGATTTTTATATTATAGAAAGCACTCATAAGGATTGTGAATGACAGGCAAAATTCCAAAAAATGTGCAGTTCCCCTTTAAAAAAAATTATGTTGCTAGGTAAACTTTGGTGGATGTTGAAAGTGTGAAAAGACTTGAAAATAATATATGACCCTATTAATATGGTCATATATTCATAGCGCCCTTGTAGGACCATCCATCACCTGATGTCCACAATCCTTCATCCTTTTAAGGCATTTGTCTCTGAAGTTGATATCGACAAAGCTGTACAGATAAATTATCTGCTCGGCTTCCACTTTATTGATAAGTCATTTAGGCAGATGATCAGTAATAATCATAAGTGAATAAGTGCGTGCCGATAGATCTTCCGCTGGGGAAATATTGTGACAGCCAAAGGGTTAAGGAGCAATAAATAACCCTACCTTTTGGCCTAAGAGGATTGGCCACAAAGCATCAGGCGTGACGTGCCTTTCAGATAATGATATATATCATTCTCTTCCTTCATTTTGATAAAGGTTGCAGTTCATCGATATGTGGCAGGATGAAGGAAAATAATACAGCCTTCAATCTAATGATCGCCTAGTCCTCCCTTTGCCTCACAGCCAGTAGGGGTTATGGGAGTAAGATTTAGGGTCTTGACTTGGGGGCATATGGATCGAATCAAAGGTCGTGCCACTTCATTTCACATCCCGCAGCTGCTGTGAAGCGTGGACACCTACGACTGCATACGTGGTTGCAAAGAGCTGATAACCGCTTTTACATCCAAGCTTAATTTCTTTCTGCAAATTTAAATTAATGCACACTGAAGCAAAGTAGCAGCACTGGCAACATTTCCATTAGATCAGGGGTGTCTAAGTCATTTCAGCTCAGGGGCTGCATGGAGGGAAAGCTATTACCAAGTGGGCCGGAATGGTAGCATCATGGCATGATAACTTAAAAATAAAGACAACTCCAGGTTGTTTTCTTTGTTTTACTTTGGCCAAAAATAGAACAAGCACATTCTGAAAACGTACAAATCACAAATAATCCTCTGGACAAAACACTTCAAGTTTGTTGAAAATTCTGAGGACATCGGTGCAGCTTCAAAAACACAATGGGCCCCATTCAGGAATAAATTCCTAACTTTTCCTCTTATCTTTCTTTCTAAGTGATTTCCTAAGAGGAATCCATTCAAATTCATGACGTGTTCTTAAACGCCCAAATTGTTCCCACATGCTGTTCTTAAATTGCTGAATGCCAAATGGTTAGTCTATGGCAGTGGTTCTCAACCCTTTTCCAGTGATGTACCCCCTGTGAACATTTTTTTAATTCAAGTACCCCCTAATCAGATAAATAAGTAAAATACAGCACTATGTCATCAGTTTCTGATTTATTAAATTGTATAACAGTGCAAAATATTGCTCATTTGTAGTGGTCTTTCTTGAACTATTTGGAAAAAAAGATATAAAAATAACTAAAAACTTGTTGAAAAATAAACAAGTGATTCAATCATAAACATGTCCACAAAAAAATCTAGCTGTCAACACTGAATATTGCATTGTTGCATTGTAATGAACGGAATAGCCTACTTGATTTGATGTTCAGTTTATGAACTTAAATTAATATTTTCTTGAAGTATTATTCAATAAATATATTTATAAAGGATTTTTGAATTGTAGCTATTTTTAGAATATTTAAAAAAAATCTCACGTACCCCATGGCATACCTTCAAGTACCCCCAGGGGTACGCGTACCCCCATTTGAGAACCACTGGTCTATGGCGTGTCTAGGACATGCAAATTGACAGTTCTCCTACATGTGTGTGTCAACATTTTGGACCGTCAGAAATAAAAAATATATATTAGCCATATCGTCTATTCAGCAACATCATATTACAATTGTATAGCTGTTAGAAGACTTAAGGGGCAGATTAAAACACATTAAATTGATGCGTTTTGGTCCTTTAGTATTTTTTTGGAATGACAGTTTTTTTTTCCTACATAGAATATATATTGTTAAACCATTTTTAAGTATATATTTTTGTGCATCTTGAGTGCAGCCTCTCTCCAATAAGGCCACCTTCGTAACTAAAATGCACTGTAGGACTGCTTCTAAAATGCCCATAAATAATAATGGATGTCGCCAGCTGGTTTGAAAACATACCTAAATACTACAGCAAGGAGCATGATAACATGAATGTGCAGCAAATGAGTGATGCCTTCATGGTGATGCCCCGTATAGTACATGCAAAATCCTCATATATATATATATATATATATATATATATATATATATATATATATATATATATATATATATATATATATATATATATATATATATATATATATATATATATATATATATATATATATATATATAGAGTGATTGGAGCACATACTTGGTTGTCACAAAAACATTCATGAAGTTTGGTTCTTTTATGAATTTATTATGGGTCTACTGAAAATGTGACCAAATCAGCTGGGTCAAAAGTATACATACAGCAATGTTAATATTTGGTTACATGTCCCTTAAAAAGTCGGATTACCTCCAAATTCTTCAGGACAACCTAAAATCATCAGCCCGGAGGTTGGGTCTTGGGCGCAGTTGGGTGTTCCAACAGGACAATGACCCCAAACACACGTCAAAAGTGGTAAAGGAATGGCTAAATCAGGCTAGAATGAAGGTTTTCGAATGGCCTTCCCAAAGTCCTGACTTAAACGTGTGGACAATGCTGAAGAAACAAGTCCATGTCAGAAAACCAAGAAATTTAGCTGAACTGCACCAACTTTTTTAAGAGGAGTGGTCAAAAATTCAACCAGAAGCAAAAATTAAATATGGCACAGAACCGCTACTTTTCAAAAAGAAAGGTAAAACAAAAGTAGTGAACACATGCTGGGGTGGTGTTATATTACTCTACAGAGCTAAAAAATACTTATGGACTCTTAAAGACAATAAAATGTATCACCCCATTACATGGCGAATTATCACATCTATCTCACCATACAACAGTGCAGCTAAAAGATTGACCGGAAGACGGTCTCTTCGGGACAACCTAAAATCATCAGCCCGGAGGTTGGGTCTTGGGTGCAGTTGTGTGTTCCAACAGTACAATGACCCCAAACACACTTCAAAAGTGGTAAAGGAATGGCTAAATCAGGCTAGAATTAAAGTTTTCAAATGACCTTCCCAAAGTCCTGACTTAAATGTGTGGACAATGCTGAAGAAACAAGTCCATGTCAGAAAACCAAGAAATTTAGCTGAACTGCACCAATTTTTTTAAGAGGAGTGGTCAAAAATTCAACCAGAAGCTTGCCAGAAGCTTGTGGATGGCTACCAAAAGCGCCTTATTGCAGTGAAACTTGCCAAGGGACATGTAACCAAATATTAACATTGTTGTATGTATACTTTTGACTCTGCAGATTTGGTCACATTTTCAGTAGACCCATAATAAATTCATAAAAGAACCAAACTTCATGAATGTTTTTGTGACCAACAAGTATGTGCTCCAATCACTCTATCACAAAAAAATAAGAGTTGTAGAAATTATTGGAAACTCAAGACAGCCATGACATTATGTTCTTTACAAGTGTATGTAAACTTTTGATCGCGACTGTATATATACCCATATATAATGAATGTCTTGCGCTATACAATAAGCATGAGGCCACAAAATATAGGCTTGCGGGCCACAAATGGCTTAAAAAGGATTAACTCTGCAAGTTCTGACTGTGCCAACATGCGAACCAATAGGCCGCCGTGAGACCCATTTGTCGCTTTTTATGAGAAAGTAGTTTCAAAATCGTAACGAATCACTATACCTATTCAGAAACTCAACGACCCACATTCAAGCAATTTCAATCTCTGATTCCCACAACTTTACATGAACAACTGAAGATTTGTCATGTGTTTGGGTCTTATCAGCATCCCATGCACTGGCATAGAAACACATGTATCTTGGAGCCGAGCAGGCCCAGAAATAGAAGTGAAAGTCTCCAATAACAAGAAGGCTAAGTGCATGTGTATATGGGTCAATGCCTGAGACAAGTAGGGGCGTTCTTCGGGGTTGTATGGGTTTCCACAGAGGTCAAGGCCTGCATAAGAGGATGATACTTGAGAACGGAATCCTTAACAAACAAAATAATCTAAGTCTTGATTGTTGTTTGTGTGCACAGTTTTGGACGAGTACAATCCGTCAAAAACCAAAAAGTTGTATTTCCAAATTAACTACAAATATGAAACCCCGCCCTCTGCTTGCTTCTGTATACTTTTAAGTATCCACTTTGTTCATTGGCCTTTCTTCACTCTCTCTATTGCATTTTTGTACAAGCGAGGCCTGTGTGTTTGCAAGGAAGACGTACGGCTTAGATGTTAGGTCATCAGTAGGACAGAGGTGAATGGTATAGTGTGTGCTGGGGAAAAGGTAAACAGCACCAAGTGTTCATAAGACAGCCTTTGTTAAGTCTGTGATTTTAACTCGCTTAGTTCATTACGCCAATACACTTGGACAAACACTTATATGTTTCACTATCAAACAGGTTACTCACATGACCGTAAATACTGCATTTGACAGACATGACATTGTCCTTCCTTAACTAACCTGAAGTTTGGCGTCCACTTAAAGGTCTCCGTATTACAGATTAAAAGGGGTTTAATTCACGGACCATTACCAGCGACTAATGCACCTACACTACGTGCATAATAACAGCAACCTAATCGCTGCTATTAGAATGTGCATTATTTAAATAACGATATGGCGATAAACACACAAAATGATTTATCTATTTCAAATGGCGTGTAGTGTACTGTGATTTTTTTTTTTTTTTTTTGGGTCGACAATCAGATTATTTCATTGGTGGAAACACACATGCTCACAGAGGAGATTTAGACATAAAGCCAAAAGATACTTTTTAGAGATGGTGACTTTAAAGGGGAACATTATCACAATTTCAGAAGGGTTAAAACCATTAAAAATCAGATCCCAGTGGCTTATTTTATTTTTCAAAGTTTTTTTCAAAATTTTACCCATCACGCAATATCCCTAAAAAAAGCTTCAAAGTGCCTGATTTTAACCATCGTTATATACACCCGTCCATTTTCCTGTGACGTCACATAGTGAAGCCAACACAAACAAACATGGCGCATAGAACAGCAAGTTATAGCGACATTAGCTCGGATTCAGACTCGGATTTCAGCAGTTTAAGCGATTCAACAGATTACGCATGTATTGAAACGGATGGTTGTCGTGTGGAGGCAGGTAGCGAAAACAAAATTGAAGAAGAAACTGAAGCTATTGAGCCATATCGGTTTGAACCGTATGCAAGCGAAACCGACGAAAACGACACGACAGCCAGCGACACGGGAGAAAGCGAGGACGAATTCGGCGATCGCCTTCTAACCAACGATTGGTATGTGTTAGTTTGGCATAAAAGGAAACTAACAACTATGAACTAGGTTTACAGCATATGAAATACATTTGGCAACAATATGCACTTTGAGAGTGCAGACAGCCCAATTTTCATCAATTAATATAATCTGTAGACATACCCTCATTCTCTCTCTTTTCCTGAAAGCTGATCTGTCCAGTTTTGGAGTTGATGTCAGCAGGCCAGGGAAGCTAGGGTCGATATTCTTCTCTTGATCATCTTCGGTGGCATAAGGGACGGTGTGAGCCAAGACATCCAGGGGGTTTAGCTCGCTCGTCTGCGGGAACAAACTGCCGCCATTGCTTGCCGTGCTACCGAAGTCTTTTGTCCCTGAATTGCTCACACACTCCGGCAGATTCAATGGGGGTCTGGCGGCAGATTTATTTGACTTTATCGTTGGAAATGCATCTGCTTTGAGTGTCGCAGGATATCCACACATTCTTGCCATCTCTGTCGTAGCATAGCTTTCGTCGGTAAAGTGTGCGGAACAAACGTCCAATTTCTTGCCACTTTCGCATCTTTGGGCCACTGGTGCAACTTGAATCCGTCCCTGTTCGTGTTGTTACACCCTCCGACAACACACCGACGAGGCATGATGTCTCCAAGGTACGGAAAACAGTCGAAAAAACGGAAAATAACAGAGCTGATTTGACTCGGTGGTTGTAATGTGTTTGAGAAAATGGCGGATTGCTTTCCGATGTGACGTCACAACGTGACGTCATCGCTCCGAGAGCGAATATTAGAAAGGCGTTTAATTCGCCAAAATTCACCCATTTAGAGTTTGGAAATCGGTTAAAAAAATATATGGTCTTTTTTCTGCAACATCAAGGTATATATTGACGCTTACATAGGTCTGGTGATAATGTTCCCCTTTAAGTGCAGGTCCACTACAAGCTAAATTGAGTCCCGAATCAGGCGTTTATTTGGAGGCCGTTCCTTGATGATATTTTGACAATACAATTGTATTTGTGTACAAATAGTGGTGGTATTTTATAAGCAAATTTTAATAGGGAATATGTTCAACATTTATGCGGCAAAAGCGTTGCTACAAAAAGTAGCACCACTGCTAATGTAGCATCATTTGAAAAGTCACCCGCTAGAGAATGAAGAGTGCTTGAAACTCCTCATGTCAACATCTCCGGCCGGTGCCACACCAACAAAATGCCAATGCAACTATTTCCAGATCAACACCGTATGAAAAAAATAGTCAAAAACAGGACATAACGTCCGCAGGAACCTACCACATAGCGAAGGACATACACTATTTGATTTCCTATTACGCAGCTCATTTTATTTGACAGTTATTGAAATATCTTGTGTGACATCATGCACAAAAGTGCACTTATAACTTTTCTGACAATCTTGTACTTTGTTTTGGAAATGACATGAATGTTTGTGCCACTGCTTAAAAACTGTTTAATAAATACAATTTTGCTAAATTGACTTAGTTGTGATTTCCCTCTCTGCATGAAAGTTTAAATAGAGCATATATTAATGCAGTATGAACAAGAATGTTTTAACGTAGACACATAGAATCATCATACTGCTGTGATTATATGCATCAAGTGTTCATTCAAGGCTAAGGCAAAATATCGAGATTAGAGATGTCCGATAATATCGGCCTGCAGATATTATCGGCCGATAAATGCGTTAAAATGTAATATCGGAAATTATCGGTAACGGTTTTTTATTATATCAGTATCGTTTTTTTGTTTTGTTTTTTAATTAAATTGTTTATCAAAACACAAGATACAATTAGTGCACCAACCCAAAAAACCTCTCTCCCCCATTTACACTCATTCACACAAAAGGGTTGTTTCTTTCTGTTATTAATATTCTGGTTCCTACATTATATATCAATATATATCAATACAGTCTGCAAGGGATACAGTCCGTAAGCACACATGATTGTGCGTGCTGCTGGTCCACTAATAGTAGTAACCTTTAATAGTTAATTTTACTCATTTTCATTCATTACTAGTTTCTATGTAACTGTTTTTTATTGTTTTACTTTCTTTTTTATTCAAGAAATGTTTTTTAATTTATTTATCTTATTTTATTTTTTTATTTTTTTTTAAAGTACCTTATCTTCACCATACTTGGTTGTCCAAATTAGGCATAATAATGTGTTAATTCCACGACTGTATATATCGGTTGATATCGGTATCGGTTGGTATCGGTAATTAAAGAGTTGGACAATATCGGAATATCTGATATCGGAAAAAAGCCATTATCGGACATCCCTAAATTTTAACTATGCCAGCGAGTGATCACCTGCAATTAATCATAAATAATCCATATTCCAAAATGTAATTTATCTGATTTTTTTTAAATACAGGTAATTATTTGACAGCCCCATTTGACATGCTTATGCTGTCTGCAATATTATTTTTTGAACTCTTAAATATATAGTTGTTCTAATAAATAGTTGTATAAATAGGTTTGAAAAAAAGGTCCCTTATTTGGCCCATAAAACCCCATTCAAAAAACATTCAAAAAGCGCTAACAAAACTCCATTTACATTTCATGACTTGAATATTAACCAAGTATTAGTGATATTGTTATTATAAGCGCAAACACACACAAACTATTTATAGCGGCGCCGTGTTCAGGAGCGTGTGGCTATGTTTACATCAAGTGGTAAGGTGTGTTTCACTTTCTTTGCTTATGAAAGTTTATTCTAGATCATAAATCATGCCTCTCAACTGGATAGTAGAAGAATGAGGACGTATTCAGACAAGTCGGTACACTTTGACAGCCAGTTGAGACCCGGATATGGCGAGAACGACACAAAAAGCTCCAGCTCGTAGTGCCCAAGACCAGACTTAAAACCAGGGGAGACCCACTTTTATTCTCTGGCTTTTAACACTACGTGAGTTGTGTGGTCCTCTGTTGTCCTCTGTGTTTTTAAAATTTTGATTTCTATTTACTGTTTTAATTGGTTTTACCCTTTAAAATGGTTTTTAAACATATTTATTTTATATTGGTTTTATATTGGTTTTATATGTATTTATTTTTGTTGTGCAGCACTTTGGAAACATTTTGTTGTTTAAATGTGGATTGGATTGAAAAAAAACACTTGGTTTCAACCCACTTTTCTTTGATTGATTGATTGAAACTTTTATTAGTAGATTGCACAGTACAGTACATATTCCGTACAATTGACCACTAAATGGTAACACCCGAATACGTTTTTCAACTTGTTTAAGTCGGGGTCTACGTTAATCAATTCATTGTGAGGATTATGAGTAATTTTTCATCTATCCATCCATCCATCCATATTCTACCGCTTAATCCTTTCGGGGTCGCGGGGGGCGCTGGAGCCTATCTCAGCTACAATCCGGCGGAAGGCGGGGTACACCCTGGACAAGTCATCTAAAACAGGAATATTCTATCAGTTGGCATCCTAATGACAGCAGACATTGCACAGTAAGTGATGTCTTATTATGTTTGTAGGCTCTCATGAAGTCTGCAGTGAGTAATGATCAGTTTTTTAATTAGAAAAAAAAGCGAACCTTGTGAAGCGTTTTTGAAATGAATGCACCGCAGATGCTTAAAATGATTAAAATACGTAAATATTAAATGTTATGATAAATGAGCCCGTTACTACCGTACATATATACTTACATCATGCACATAAAACCTTAATGGAGGTGTTTGGATGTTGTTTTAAGGGCTTTATAGGCAGGATAGATCGACTCCCATAGGCTCCATTGTAAGCGAACTTTCGATGGGGGAATTATTTAATATTTAGAATGCATTAAAAAAATAAATCCGTCCCTCGTCATGTCTTTCATAAGGATTGTGAACGATAGGCAAGATTCTACACAAAGTGCAGTTTCCCTTTAAGAAAAGAATGCACAAAGTAAGGACGTGCTTGGGTCGATTTTTTGAAATATAATGTGTTATACCTAAATTTTTTCCAAACCAAAATGCAGTCTTTTGTGTTAAATATACAAGCTATTTTTTATATCTTTAGATTTTCCAAAAGGCATCTAAAATACACTTTTGAAGAACACTGTTGTAACACACGGGGAGACAGTATAACAGAGCAGAGAGACAGCACTCTCAACTAAGTTTCTCTTTTGTATTTTGTTTGCAAATGTAAGAACAATGACAAAGGCTATGATAAAAAAAAAAAATCCAAAGAAGATCTCCCTTTAATCCAGTGGTTCTTAACCTTGTTGGAGGTACCGAACCCCACCAGTTTCATATGCGCATTCACCAAACCCTTCTTTAGTGAAAAATAAAATGTTTTTTTTTTTCAAATTCAAGACAAAGTTATATGTTTTTGGTAACACTTTAGTATGGGGAACATATTCTAAGTAACAAAGACGTAATTTAGAGTTATTTGGTTAGGGTTAAGGTTAGAGGGTCAGGGTTATAATAAGGCCATGCCGAATTAGGCATTAATGAGTACTTAATAATGATTAGTTAACAGCCAGTATGTTACTAATTTGCATGTTAATAAGCAACTAATTAATGGTGAATATGTTCCCCATACTAAAGTGTTACCATGTTTTTTTTACTGGTACACAAAATGAACCGTGCATGAACATCACGAACAAAACCAACACAGTGCATAAACTCACAACAAATTACACACCTGCAAATCAGTCTGACTTCTGCTGTTGTCGTATCCGTAATACGCCGATAGGGAGACGTTTTTATTTACACGATGAGTCGGGTGTGTCTTGACCTCCGCCAACCCCTGAGCCCGACTCACCAAACCCCTAGGGTTCGATCGAACCCAGGTTAAGAACCACTGTTTTAATCTAATCCAGGGGTGTCAAAGTCAAGGCCATCGGGCCAGATCCAGCCCGCGAATAAATTATCTATGGCCCCCGGGATGATATTTGATTAGTATTAGAACCGGCCTGCAAGCCACGGCCGCCTGCTGCTGTTTTTGCACGCACCAATACTCCATCAGTGTTGGTGCAAGGAATTTTCTAAATGGGACCCCATCAAGTCATAAAAATGGGGTCCCACAGTAAATGTTTGGGGTCCCACTTTTTTGTAACCATTTTGAAAACAAATGATAAATTTATGCATTATCCTGTTATATCCCACATTCTATATTGTGTTTTGGAAAAAGGTTGTCATAAACCAAATAATTATGCATATGTAAATGTATTCAGTTATAAACATTCATTCACTTTCTTCTTTCCTTCATGGATCTAAACTTTACCGCTGCCGGTATTTTTTTCCATATTTTTATTGTAATATTTTCAGAATGTGTTCTATTTTTGGCCAAACTAAGACCAAGAAAACAATTTGAAGTTGTCTTAATTTTTTAGTTTTAATGCCATGATTTTAATAGTCCAGATTTTCCTCCATGCGGTCCCTGAGCGAAAATGATTTTGACACCCCTGATCTAATCGGACGTGTTCTCTACTTCAGTGTTTTTTTAACTTTTTTGAGCCAAGGCACATTTTTTGCGTTGAAAAAATCCAGAGGCACACCACCAGCAGACATCATTAAAAAACGAAACTCAGTTGACAGTAAAAAGTCGTCGTCACAATTGTTGGATATGACTTTAAATCATAACCAAGCATGCATCACTATAGTTCTTGTCTCAAAGTAAGTGTACTGTCACCACCTGTCACATCACACCCTGACTTATTTGGAGTTTTTTGGTGTTTTCCTGTGTGTAGTGTTTTAGTTCTTGTCTTGCGCTCCTATTTTAATGGCTTTTTCTCTTTTTTTGGTATTTTCCTGTAGCAGTTTCATGTCTTCCTTTGAGCGATATTTCCCGCATCTACTTTGTTTTAGCAATCAAGAAGATTTTAGTTGTTTTTATCCTTCTTTGTGGGGACATTGTTGATTGTCATGTCATGTTCGGATGTACATTGTGGACGCCGTCTTTGCTCCACAGTAAGTCTTTGCTGTCGTCCAGCATTCTGTTTTTGTTTACTTTGCAGCCAGTTCAGTTTTAGTTTCGTTCTGCATAGCCTTCTCTAAGCTCCAATGCCTTTTCTTCGGGGCACTCACCTTTTGTTTATTTTTCGTTTAAGCATTAGATACCTTTTTACCTGCACGCTGCCTCCCGCTGTTTCCGACATCTACAAAGCAATTAGCTACCGGCTGCCACCTACTGATATGGAAGAGTATTACACGGTTACTCTGCCGAGCTCTAGACAGCACCGACACTCAACAACAACACATCATTTGCAGACTATAATTACTGGTTTGCAAAAAATATTTTTAACCCAAATAGGTGAAATTAGATAATCTCCCACGGCACACCAGACTGTATCCCGCGGCACTATGGTTGAAAAACACTGCTCTACTTTGTATTTCCTCTACGATACATTTTTTAAATAATTTTTGTTACAACCTCCAGCAGCCTCTCCCTCTCCTGTCTGTCTGCACATGCACTCCTAGTATCCGAGCTCCTCAAGAGATAGCTACATTTATCACCACGGGAGTTGTCTCCAAGTCCAAGGGATCAGCCTCATCGCCTGCACAATAAACGTCAAGCCGTCATGATTTATGCAGCTAATGAAATTGATTAGGTCGGCTACAACATGCCGCCGCGCGTTGCGTTTCCAAAACCTGTCCTTAAAGTTGAGCGTTGTGTTCTCTGAGGATGCTGGGTGGAGAAAACTTGCTTGATAGTGAGCGAGGACCCTGTCCAGTCTTTTGAAGCGCTGTCGTCGGTTGTTGCCGCCTGGCCTTGAGGAATCTTGGAAGAAGATATAAGCGAAAGGAGATAATGTAGCAGTCCCACTCCCTCGTACAAAGGCCATTGTCTGATGGTTTTGCAATCAAAACCAAAGCCAAATTCAGTAGTCGCTTACTTTGATCCACCGGAAGACGGTCTCATTGACCGACACTGTTTGTCTGGGAAAAAGCTGCACCTCATAGTGGACTATTGTACAGATACATAATAATCGTCAAAGACAGGTGAACGTGACCGTCCATTCAGTTATTAACCTTCGGGCTCATCACAAATGACTTTATTAGCAGCGCCATATAAGGTGAATGCCCTTTACAACCCTATTAGTGCTAAGGAGGGACTATCTCTGTCACTAAGATTGATGTTCCCTGGCTTATCAAAGCCTTTTACTATCAGCAAAAGCCTTCAGTAAGGGATACGTTTGCCTATAGATCCTGTTTGCGCGCATCAAATCTTTATCGCCAGCTGGATCAGATGTTTTACGCTTATCTTGTTTATCCTCGAAGGTGTCAGTGATAGCGAGTTTATATTGAATATCGTTACCGGCCTGGTCAGTTGAATAACAAGAGGATGCTCTGGTTGTGGTCTCTGAACCCTGGTTTTATTGCTGTCTGTCTGCTGCATGATGATGACGGATGACTTTATTGCATGGTCACAATTTGGAGCGGGGACTTTCCATTAGTCATCTAACTGGAGCAATCACAGTGGAAATTTTTTTGTGAACACTCTTGACCATTTTTTTTTTTCTTTATTTTTAAAGGGGAACATTATCACCAGACCTATGTAAGCGTCAATATATACCTTGATGTTGCAGAAAAAAGACCATATATTTTTTTAACCGATTTCCGAACTCTAAATGGGTGAATTTTGGCGAATTAAACGCCTTTCTAATATTCGCTCTCGGAGCGATGACGTCACAACGTGGCGTCACATTGGGAAGCAACCGCCATTTTCTCAAACACCGAGTCAAATCAGCTCTGTAATTTTCCATTTTTTCGCTTGGAGACATCATGCCTCGTCGGTGTGTTGTCGGAGGGTATAACAACACGAACAGGGACGGATTCAAGTTGCACCAGTGGCCCAAAGATGCGAAAGTGGCAAGAAATTGGACGTTTGTTCCGCACACTTTACCGACGAAAGCTATGCTACGACAGAGATGGCAAGAATGTGTGGATATCCTGCGACACTCAAAGCAGATGCATTTCCAACGATAAAGTCAAAGAAATCTGCCGCCAGACCCCCATTGAATCTGCCGGGGTGTGTGAGCAATTCAGGGACAAAGGACTTCGGTAGCACGGCAAGCAATGGCGGCAGTTTGTTCCCGCAGACGAGCGAGCTAAACCCCCTATCGACCCTAGCTTCCGTGGCCTGCTGACATCAACTCCAAAACTGGACAGATCAGCTTTCAGGAAAAGAGCGCGGATGAGGGTCCAGAATATATTAATTGATGAAAATTGGGCTGTCTGCACTCTCAAAGTGCATGTTGTTGCCAAATGTATTTCATATGCTGTAAACCTAGTTCATAGTTGATAGTTTCCTTTAATGCCAAACAAACACATACCAATCGTTGGTTAGAAGGCGATCGCCAAATTCGTCCTCGCTTTCTCCCGTGTCGCTGGCTGTCGTGTCGTTTTCGTCGGTTTCGCTTGCATACGGTTCAAACCGATATGGCTCAATAGCTTCAGTTTCTTCTTCAATTTCGTTTTCGCTACCTGCCTCCACACTACAACCATCCGTTTCAATACATGCGTAATCTGTTGAATCGCTTAAGCCGCTGAAATCCGAGTCTGAATCCGAGCTAATGTCGCTATAGCTTGCTGTTCTTTCCGCCATGTTTGATTGTGTTGGCTTCACTATGTGACGTCACAGGAAAATGGACGGGTGTTTATAACGATGGTTAAAATCAGGCACTTTGAAGCTTTTTTTAGGGATATTGCGTGATGGGTAAAATTTTGAAAAAAACTTCGAAAAATATAATAAGCCACTGGGAACTGATTTTTAATGGTTTTAAACATTCTGAAATTGTGATAATGTTCCCCTTTAATAGCGAAGCGAGATGATATGCTTGTCTTTATGGACACACCTCTTTCAGTTTCAATAAATAAACATCAGGACATGAAGGAAGGAACGTTTCTCATCCCGGCCCCTTGCAGTCGTAAGAGGCGACCTGGGGAGAAAGTTATCGGACAAGAGGGGATCTGCGAGTGGTGAGCTCGCTAAGAGGAATGGTATCCGTCCTTGGGCTGAGGGACAGAACACAGTGCTGGCTTTATTCAGCATCTCAGCCCTGTCGTTAAGGAACGATGACACGCTCCTCCGGGTCCACATGAATCTATTACAGTGCCATTTCTAAAATAACATCAGCATTTTCCTGAAGGTATGCCCTGAGGAGTAGGTCCGGTTCATATTGTTTGCCGACAGTTACAATTGTAAAGCAGAGGTGGTAAAAGTTAACTTGACTCTCGCCAGATCCTTGTAGTTTGCTGAGCTCCACACAAGGATCTGGGACTTCTCAATAGGAGATGTATTTCAGAAGGCGGGGCCTTGTAAAAACAAATCATTGTATGTGATTGGATGAACCACTTGTCCGTTATCTTGAATGACGTGCTACTTCAACCACTCACATCAAAATCAACGCTGATGTGAAGTGAAGTGAATTATATTTATATAGCGCTTTTTCTCTATTGACTCAAAGCACTTTACATAGTGAAACCCAATATCTAATTTACATTTAAACCAGTGTGGGTGGCACTGGGAGCGGGTGGGTAAAGTGTCTTGCCCAAGGACACAAAGGCAGTGACTAGGATGGCGGAAGCGAGGATCGAACCTGGAACCCTCAAGTTGCTGGCACGGCCACTCTACCAACCGAGCTATACCGTCCCAATGATGAGAGCGATGATGGGAAATCCAAAACAGAACAGCCGACATATTGGATAACGTCAGAGCAAAAAGTTCTCTGTTCATCTTCTAAAGATTTCATATTCGATACATTCGACAAAACAGTTGCAAAAGCAGAATCAATGTCAGCACACGACTCCTCGCTGCATGCCGCCATTGTTGTTTGAATCAAACAGTCGCTTTGGCGCTACGTCACATCTATAAAATCCCGCCCGGCGATCCTGATTGGTTCATTATAATTTGCTATCTTGAAGGAGTTTGCATTGCCCTCGATCCCAGATCCTTGTGTGGCGCTCAGCGAACTACAAGGATCTGGCGAAAGTCAGGTTAGGTAACAGTACCCAACCCTGTACAGGGGGGCAGCGGGATGGCGTCAATAGTTATGTGCACATGGACACATTTAATCGGATTAAAAGCCTAACCGGATGAAAATGCTTCATGTTAACATGCCATTTGGAATATTCTGACCCAATTACACCCCTTCGGATCACAATTTAATTCCGATCGAGACGGGTGTTTATGCTGAAAGTCATTCGGATTGTAGCGCATGAAAACGCATCTTCCGAAATTGATCTTTGATGTCAGCTATACTTTATTGAATATTTATTATTCTGGGAATGACATGATTGTCATGTTGCAGTCTCTCCCCATTCAACATGTACAGACGTAGCGTTATATACTGTTGAGATTGTTGCTTTAAAACGAGACTAGCAAAAAGAAAAGTATAGTACGGAGTGTCATGTGTCGATTTAACAATAAAAGAAGGTATCCAGTTGTCATCTTAATGAGCTGTTTTATTCCCGAAATTACAGCTACTCCTACTGGTAGCCTTAAACACATAAACAGATTGTGACATGAAGACATGCAGCAACGTATACATATCGCAAAATAAATAGCACAGAACAGCTACTTTTCAAAAAGAAAGGTAAAACAAAAGTAGTGAACACATGCTGGGGTGGTATTATATTACTCTACAGAGCTGAGCAAATACATATGGACTCTTAAGAACAATAAAATTGATCGTGCCATGACATGGCGAATTGTCGCATCTAGCTCACCATACAACAGTGCAGCTAAAAGATGTAACCTGTGCCTGAAATATTTTTCATTACATACCACCCCGGCATGTCCACTATAAACAAACGCAACAAACTGGTCTCATCATGCCAGCACAGAAGCAAGGCACTACTGCGCTCAACGGTATTGAGCACTGGAGAACGGATAAACCACAGAAACCTCGAATATATATATATATATATATATATATATATATATATATATATATATATATATGTATGTGTGGGAAAAAAAAGCACAAGACTATTTCATCTCTACAGGCCTGTTTCATGAGGGGGGGTACCCTCAATCATCAGGAGATTTTAATGGGAGCATTCTCATACCATGGTTTATATAGGGCACAGAGTGGGTGGGTACAGGCTGGCCTAGGGGCGTGGTGATTGGCTCATGTGTTACCTAGGAGGTGTTTCCGTCTATGGCGGCATGCTGTGACAATTTCGCTGCGCTTGTTGAGGGATGACAGGTCTGGACGGTAAATAATAAACAGTTTCTCTTTCAAGCATAGGTTGCATCTTTTATTACCACTATTGTAAGGTGTGCTGGATGCAAGAATTTGCCATGTTATTGAATATTCAACATTATTGTCTTTGAGGTCCCAAATGTGTTTGCTGAGTTCTGTGGTATTTCGCAGGTTTTTGTTCCTGAAAGAAGCTTTGTGATTGTTCCATCTGGTTTTGAATTCTCCCTCGGTTAATCCTACATATGTGTCGGATGTGTTAATGTCCTTGCGTATTACCTTAGATTGGTAGACAACTGATGTTTGTAAGCACCCCCCGTTGAGAGGGCAATCAGGTTTCTTTCGACAGTTACATCCTTTGTTGGTTTTGGAGTCGCTCTGTCTGGGGGCCGATGGCTCATTTGCAATTGTTTTGTTGTGGTTTGAGATGATTTGTCGTATATTGTTCATGCAGCTGTAGCTCAATTTAATGTTGTTCTTGTTGAATACTTTTCTTAGGGTGCTGTCTTTGGGAAAGTGTTTGTCAATCAGATTGAGGAATTTGTGTCCAATGTTAGTTGAGACGTTTTTGCTGTATGGGGGGTTGTACCAGATGATGTCGTTTCGTTTTCTGTTCTTTTTTGGCTGGTTTCCTGGCGTGGGTTCATAGGTGAGGGTGAAATTGTATCCGCTTTCATCAAGGGCTTTTTGGTACGGGGGGGTTGCTTGGTCAAATTCAGCTTTGCTAGATGACAGCATCGATAGCCTTTTATTGATTCCGGTAGGTATTCTTTTCGTGGTGGTGGGTGGGTGGTTGCTGTCATGGTGCACGCATTGGAGTGTTGTGTTGGGTTTCGTGAATGGTTGGTAGCGGTTATTTCTCAGGTTGAAAGTGACGTCAAGGAAGTTGACGGTTTGCTTGTTGGCTTCAATCGTGATCCGTAGGCCGTTCTCTTTGAAAATTTGGCATATGCGCTTCTTGGTATTCTCGCTGCTCCTTGGCGAGGCGAGGAATTTTACCCTTCCATCACGCAAGACCTACTGACTCAAGCACTAGACTTCGCCTCAGACTACGACTCAATCACAGGCAACGAAAGAAACATCATCATCCACGCAAAAAACTCCATTCTCATCCACAACAGTACACCATGGCAAAAAAAGAACAATGCAACATTTGACGTCACTATGGGAAGTTTTGACGGAGCAGAAACGTGTGAACTCGTTGGGAGTTTCCTCCTCTCCCAGCTCGCTAGCCTCAATCTGAACCTTGGTATTTACCGTGATGACGGACTGGCAGTGTGTCGCGCCTCGCGAAGGAGCAGCGAGAATACCAAGAAGCGCATATGCCAAATTTTCAAAGAGAACGGCCTACGGATGACGATTGAAGCCAACAAGCAAACCGTCAACAAAGGAAGTTGACGGTTTGCTTGTTGGCTTCAATCGTGATCCGTAGGCCGTTCTCTTTGAAAATTTGGCATATGCGCTTCTTGGTATTCTCGCTGCTCCTTGGCGAGGCGCGACACACTGCCAGTCAACAAAGGAAGTTAGCCATTTAGCGCGTTATGGACTCACCCTCAGCTTGGAAAAGACAAGGCAAAATACACACAATGCAGCCCAGAAGCCAAAGACAATCTACCCGGCCATCGAAAAACTTTTAAGTGAACTAAGAGGGAAAGCTGGCTTGCGCACTATGCAGAGAGGAAGGACTCACGGCCTCCAGCTCCGGCTGAAAATCGGTAGATTTTCGGGAGAATATTTGTCCCGGGAGGTTTTCGGGAGAGGGGCTGAATTTCGGGAGTCTCCCGGAAAATTTGGGAGGGTTGGCAAGTATGACTCTTACCATAATATATTACGTTAACATACCAGGCATGTTCTCAGTTGGTTATTTATGCCTCATATAACGTACACTTATTCAGCCTGTTGTTCGCTATGCTTTATTTATTTTAAATTGCCTTTCAAATGTCTATTCTTGGTGTTGGGTTTTATCAAATAAATATCCCCAAAAAGTGCGACTTATATATGTTTTTTTCCTTCTTTATTATGCATTTTCGGCAGGTGCGACTTATAACAGCTAAAAAGGTATTCTTTAAAAAGGGCAAATGTTCAAAAACAAGTGAAAACTCCAAAACCAGCATGCCACAAATACTTTTATAAGACAAATGAGTAATGCAACAATTTGTCACTTGGATACCAGGATCATATTAGATGCAGATAGCAATATCAGTTATTTTGGATATGCTCTTAAGTCCAGGGTTTAAGAGGCCAACAACATGGAGGTTGAAGAAAGAGAAGAGACACTGGCTGCAGATAATGAGTGTCAAATGATGCAGTTGACCCTGACAGTGGCAGCTCCAGTGGCTCCCAAACAGCACACATTAGTGCTGCTAACAGTGTTATCACAGGGCTGCTCTGGGCCAGATAAAGGCTGTTGCCGCCGATGGGCCTGGTGTGATTGAGCGGCTGGCTGCAGATGCATGAACAGGGGGGGTGGCGGTCCGTCAGCCTGCCTCTGGTTAGTGACGGCGAAGATAGAGAGGCTGAAACAACATTGTTACATCGACAACGATGTGTGTTTAACAGCCCCAAAAAAAAAAAAAAAAAGAAAGAAAAAAAAAGGACAGCGCCTCTAACACTGTTTGGGTTTTGGGGGCCAGACAGGAATCTTGCAGTCTCTCACTCCATATCAGGGTCCAAAGGCTGAACTTGGCCGCCTGCGAGTGACTATTACACAGCATGATAGTAGTGCCGCAGCCTTGAGGTTTCCCACCAGGACAAGCAGGGGGTCTTACGGGTCACCGAGGAAGATGGAACATCAAGTAAAATGGTTCTGACAGATGAACATTTGTTTCTTACTGGGTCTGTGGGAATCCGTGCCTCGTCACACAGTGGAAGATTTGTCACTGGCGGGATGTAGACAATATCCAAGATAAATGATAGAGGTGTCAAATTAAACTTTTTTTTTTTTTCGAATTAATTGCAATTCTTATTCGTAACCATTCTTAATCGATAAAAAAAATAAATTAAAAAAATCAAATGTTTTTTGCCACAACATACACGTCAATTCGGGTGCTTTAACAATCACGATTTCTTGGGAATCAATGTATACACATATATATGCATATGTGTATACTATATATATATACAGCTGAGATAGGCTCCAGCACTCCCGCGACCCTGAACGGGACAGGCGATAGAAAAAAATTAAATAAAATAAAAAAATGTATGTATATATATATGTATATATATATATATATATATATATATATGTATATATATACACAAACCCCGTTTCCATATGAGTTGGGAAATTGTGTTAGATGTAAATATAAATGGAATACAATGATTTGAAAATCCTTTTCAACCCATATTCAATTGAATGCACTACAAAGACAAGATATTTGATGTTCAAACTCGTAAACTTATTTTTTTTTTTTGCAAATAATAATTAACTTAGAATTTCATGGCTGCAACACGTGCCAAAGTAGTTGGGAAAGGGCCTTTCCTTTTAACAACACTCAGTAAACGTTTGGGAACTGAGGAGACACATTTTTTAAGCTTCTCAGGTGGAATTCTTTACCATTCTTGCTTGATGTACAGCTAAAGTTGTTCAACAGTCCGGGGGTCTCCGTCGTGGTATTTTAGGCTTCATAATGCGGCACACATTTTCAATGGGAGACAGGTCTGGACTACAGGCAGGCCAGTCTAGTACCCGCACTCTTCTACTATGAAGCCACGTTGATGTAACACATGGCTTGGCATTGTCTTGCTGAAATAAGCAGGGGCGTCCATGGTAATGTTGCTTGGATGGCAACATATGTTGCTCCAAAACCTGTATGTACCTTTCAGCATTAATGGCGCCTTCACAGATGTGTAAGTTACCCATGTCTTGGGCACTAATACACCCCCATACCATCACAGATGCTGGCTTTTCAACTTTGCGCCTATAACAATCCGGATGGTTCTTTTCCTCTTTGGTCCGGAGGACACGACGTCCACAGTTTCCAAAAACTATTTGAAATGTGGACTCGTCAGACCACAGAACACTTTTCCACTTTGTATCAGTCCATCTTAGATGAGCTCAGGTCCAGCAAAGCCGACGGCGTTTCTGGGTGTTGTTGATAAACGGTTTTCGCCTTGCAAAGGAGAGTTTTAACTTGCACTTACAGATGTAGTGACCAACTGTAGTTACTGACAGTGGGATTCTGATGTGTTCCTGAGCCCATGTGGCGATATCCTTTACACACTGATGTCGCTTGTTGATGCAGTACAGCCTGAGGGATCAAAGGTCACGGGCTTAGCTGCTTACGTGCAGTGATTTCTCCAGATTCTCTGAACCCTTTGATGATATTACAGACCGCAGATGGTGAAATCCCTAAATTCCTTGCAATAGCTGGTTGAGAAAGGTTTTTCTTAAACTGTTCAACAATTTGCTCACGCATTTGTTGACAAAGTGGAGACCCTCGCCCCATCCTTGTTTGTGAATGACTGAGCATTTCATGGAATCTACTTTTAAACTGTCAAGACTAGGACCATGGCTTGGTTTGTTCTCCCGAGGTGCAAGTGATTTGGACCAGATGTGGCGTGAAGGTGAATACATGATTTATTTAAACACTATAACTACAAAAAAAAGTACAAACGAAAAGCGCGCACAGTGGCGGAGAAACGACTTGGCTATGAAAACAAATACTTGCACAAAGGCAGAAACTATAAACAACAAAAAACACTAACCGTGGCTTAATAAACAAAAACTTACTTGGCATGGAACCGGCATGACAAAAGATTAGCAAGGGTCTTAAGGGTGTGTGGAGAGTGTGCAGAAGCATAAATGCGGGATGTCGTCAGAACGACAAACTGAAAATAATGAACTTAAATACTATAGACATGATTAGTGAAAGCAGGTGCGTGACTCAAAACGTGAAACAGGTGCGTAACGTGACAGGTGAAAACTAATGGTTGCTATGGTGACAAACAAGAGTACATAATGAGTCCAAACGTGGAACAGGTGAAACTAATTGGTAACCATGGAGACAAGACAAGGGAGTGAAAAGCCAGAAACTAAAAAGTCCAATAACTAAACAAAACAAAACATGACTAAAACAAAACATGATTACACAGACATGACATATACACAATCATGGCACCCACCTGTTCCCAATTTGCCTGTTCACCTGTGGGATGTTCCAAATAAGTGTTTGATGAGCATTCCTCAACTTTATCAGTATTTATTGCCACCTGTCCCAACGTCTTTGTCACGTGTTGCTGGCATCAAATTCTAAAGTTAATGATTATTTGCAACAACAAAAAAATGTTTATCAGTTTGAACATCAAATATGTTGTCTTTGTAGCATATTCAATTGAATATGGGTTGAAAATGATTTGCAAATCATTGTATTTCGTTTATATTTACATCTAACACAATTTCCCAACTCATATGGAAACGGGGTTTGTATATATATATATGTATATATATGTGTGTGTGTGTTTATGAGCTGTTTTTCAATATTTCCCTGTTGTTTCTTACCCCCTGCCTAGAAACAACACCACACTCGTTCCTTCATCCGCACTTTTCCGTCTGTATTGGTTTTATAAGGGGGGGGGGAGCTCATCCGCCGTCTATGCGTGTGTGTTTAATTTCTCATCTTTCTCACTCTTTCCTATGTGTCCCATCCGCTGAGCGTGCAGAGGAGGTCGAGCCAAGGCCAACATGTATCTATAATGTGTTCGTCTCAGGCAACCAACCGCTACCCCCACCGAGGAGTGGGAAGGCTGCTCTGGCTCGTTGGCACAGTGGACAATGTGGGTGTTGTGTGGATGAGTTGGCTGGTTGTCGGCGTACAGACTGCCGAGTCAATGCGAGGCCATTGCTGAGCCGATGCCTGTTCCGCCGCTCAATAAAAAAACCCGCCGTCATATATTTTTTCAAGTGTTCTTCCTTATTTGTCTTCCATGATGTTTTCTTTTTAAAGTCAGGACTTTTTCTTTGGGATATGATCTCTTCCCCCCCTTCCATTTTAATGGACTTTTTGCCCGACTCTTCTCATCGCCGACACACAGCAGATTGAGACATCAGGCGCCTGCTCACTGCGCTAAATTAGCCATTGTGCACGGGGGTGGGGGGGCCGGGGGGGGCTAATTGGAAATCTAAATGTTTTGCACAGCGAGAGAAGAGCCACAAAGAAGCGCTGTCTTGCTGGGAGTGGAAAATCAAATTATAGATTTTGTTTTCAGACTGATATTCACACTCCAAGTTAGTTGGATCATCTCGGCGTGCAGGCGGAATAGAAATAACGACACGACTTTGGAATAGAGTGGCTAAAATCTGACTAAACTGTTAATCAACAATCTTAATCATAATAAAAACACCTGCATATTCCATTAATTAAAGTGCCTTGATCTGCATAATTCAGGCAAAAATATGAGAGGGGAAAATGCCAACGCCACTAATTGACTCATTCATCATGGGACCTTGTTGGTGAATGTTCTTGCTCGCTTGAGTAGTTTTAAAAGAATGAAACACGTACAGTAAATTTGAGGCCTAATCATGAAGCTTCTCAGGAGTAATATTGCTTCAACGTAGGGCTGGGCGATATTGCCTTTTTTTAATATTGCGATATTTTAAGGCCATATCGCGATACATAATATATATCTCGATATTTTGCCTTAGCCTTGAATGAACACTTGATGCATATAATCACAGCAGTATGATGATTCTATGTGTCTACATTACAACATTCTTCTTCATACTGCATTAATATATGCTACTTTAAATGGAAATGTTTGCCTCGGCATTTTGATGGTGTGGACGTGTGGCACCAAACGGAGATATTGACGTGCGGAGTAAGCACTCTTCATTGTCTAGCGGGTGACTTTTCAAATGATGCTACATACTAGCAGTGTAGCCGAGTGTCCTGGGTTCGCCTATACAGTGTACTTATCTAATAAAATATAAACGGGAGACGTTAGAGCAGGTTCGGTAGCCACCGCTTCTTTAATGTCAACATCACACACCTTCCACAACCACACACACCCTACGTCACACGACAACAACTCTGGGAAACAAAACTCCTCCTCCTTACCGAACACACTCCGGTAACTTAGGACACCCTGAACTGTTTGTTACAGCAGTATTGCTACTTTTTATAGCAACGCTTTTGCCCCACACTTGACAAATTACGGTTGTCTGTTCGACATATTCCCACTTGAAGCCAAACCACCGCCAGACGATGGACCCCCTGCTGTTTTTTGGGGGGATTAATTATTCCTCCATTTGTTACCAGATTTGCACCTTCTTTATCTTGTATTAGCGCCCGCACCACTCCGCTAGCATCACAGTTAATGTTAGCCATGCTGCTACCTCTCTGCTCGGGGAGGGTGTATACTTATGTGACGTATGTCGTGACAGTATGTGACGTGTGTAAGAAGATGCGCTTGCTGTCTGTGAGAAGGAGAGACTGGAAAGAGCGAGGAGAGCCTGTAGTGTAATGCCCGCAGCTAAAAGCAACTGCGTGAGAATACATACATACATACATACATACATATATATATATATATATATATATATATATATATATATATATATCCTGAAAATATGCACACAAAACTGTGTTTGGATAATTGATACTTCAAACTTGCATAAATAAATCTTAAGGAATATAACATAACTTTGCTTATGAGAGCTTCGAAATGTAATGAATAAAATGCTAAAGTTGTTGATAAACAAGCAATTATTTTAATAATTAAATATGGTCATTTTAAATGAATTATTATGATCATTTAAAATTAATTACTTCAAATATGTTTATTTTAATGTATAATTCTATGGCTGGATGTAATAAGGAGTCAGAAAAAATACAAATAAAAATACAATTAATTTTGATGTTTTTAGCAAAATATAGTAAAAATGTATTTAGTTTTTTTTTTTTAAATTAATAAATATATTTATTTTTAGGTAAGATAAATAATACAATGTATCTCTAGTCTGGATGATTTAGTTCTTGTCACCCTGTTGTCCTCCCGTTTCTTCCCCAAGGATGGCTCCATGAGCTGGGCAAACGCCTGGAGATGCCCTACGTCAGTGGTCCCCATATATATATATATATATATATATATATATATATATATATATATATATATATATATATATATATATATATATATATGTAAGAAATACTTGACTTTCAGTGAATTCTAGCTATATATATATATATATATATATATATATATATATATATATATATATATATACATACATACATACATACATACATACATACATACATATATATATATATATATACACAGTATATATATATATATACACAAGAAATACTTGACTTTCAGTGAATTCTAGCTATATATTTTTTTATTTTTTTTATTTTTTTTAATTATATATATATATATATATATATATAAATAAAAGAAATACTTGAATTTCAGTGTTCATTTATTTACACACAAACACACAACACTCATCTACTCATTGTTGAGTTAAGGGTTGAATTATCCATCCTTGTTCTATTTTCTGTCACTATTTTTCTAACCATACTGAACACCCTCTCTGATGATGCATTCTGCTTCGTCTCCTCGTTGTGTGTGCAGTTGTGCACTGCACTCTCTAAAAGCCGTAGATGTTGTTATCACATATGCATGTACAGTAGATGTTTTTTTTTGTTTTTTTTCATGTATATATTCATTTCACACCATATTCATTGCACTTCTACATTTTTTATATTTTTATATATTTGCACATTGTTTTTCTAGCATGCACACATCGCACTGTATGGAATGGCCTCAATCTCGTTACCTTGCGTAATGACAATAAAGCTGATTCTGATTCTGATTCTGATTCTGATGGCAGTAGTGTCCTGTTTAAGAGTGTCACAACATTGCTGTTTACGGCAGACCAACTGCTTTACGGTAGACGAAAACGTGACTGCTGTTGTTGTGTGTTGTTGCCGCGCTGGGAGGACGTTAATGAAACTGCCTAACAATAAACCTGGAAGGGGGCGTGGCCTCCAGCTCCGCCTGAATTTCAGGAGATTTTCGGGAGAAAATTTGTCCCGGGAGGTTTTCGGGAGAGGCGCTGAATTTCGGGAGTCTCCCGGAAAATCCGGGAGGGTTGGCAAAACGATACCGATAATAAAAAAACGATACCAATAATTTCCGATATTACATTTTAAAGCATTTATCGGCCGATATCGGACATCTCTAATAAATACAAAACTTATTTTGGCCGCCTCACTTCCTGTTTATAATGCAATTTTTGTGGTCGCCTATATTTAGAAAAGTATCGAAAAGTATCGAAATAACCTTTGGTACCGGTACCAAAATATTGGTATCGGGACCACACTAGTCAAGACCATACAAACCCAGCAGATATTTTGATGCAACAAGCTTACAGAATATCAGCGCTTGGACCGTCGGCGTTGTATACAAGCAGTAGTTTGCACGGATCTCGATCAAAGCGTGAATATTTCCATCAAGAGTAGACAGACTGTGAATGTGCAACGTGTCTGGCCGGTGCACAGCTATGGGCGGCGCTCCCCGTTGTCGGGGGCGAGACGGAGGTGCTGGGAAAAAGTGCGGCGTATTCACAGTAAATGAGGTTCTTGTGAGTAACCGTGGAGAGGGGTGCTTCTTAACTGATGATGCCCGAGACAACTTCCCAGATCTTCTCCGCCATGCACACTCGAGACCCCACAATGCTAACTAAAGACCTAGTGCCATCTTTACAGCGACTGAATAGCTTTTTAGCCTCGGCTGGGAAAACCAATCCGAACAGTATGAAGCGAGTTTTGTCTCATTCTTCTTAATTGGTGACATCAAGTTTATGCCTCGTTTTTTTTTTTTTTTTTTAGTCTTTTCTGCTCTATATGAATACACGTGACGAGCTTTTGATCCGGGCTTTTCAGCCGATGACTGTTTATTTATCTGTTTCAACTACACCCGAGGGAACAAAAGGCATGCAGAATGGCCACTGACAGCCATGTCGAATATCTCTTTCTGCCAAATCTGGCTGTTTTCTCTCACCGCTGTCACTTGATGTCTTTATGCCGGGCTGAGAGTTCACCACCGTGAAAAGGGTAGGGGGTGAGCTGAGTGAGTGACCCCCACAGGAGGGGAGTATTAAATGTAAAAAAAAAAAAAAAAAAAGGAGATGGACGAACCAGAAAGCGGTTGAAAAATGGAAAGGGGGAGCGGGGGCACCCCTGCCGGGTCCCAGGCATCTTGCCTGGCAGGCCCCATCTTGGCTTCGGATGGCTTTTGTCAGCGAGGGGGGGTCTCTTCTTCACTCGGGCATGGGACAATGGACGTTTTGTCAGTCGGGGTGGAGGTGTCAATGGGTGAGTACGGAGGGATGCTGAAAGTGGAATAAAGCCAAGGAGCCATCTTCACAAGGGGGTGGGGTGGCGGTGGAAGGCCGCCCTATGGGACGGGGCAGATGTTGAAACAGGGATGATTTATTAGCCTTAGTGTCCTTGGTGGCACTTGGCCACCATCCCAGAATTAGGGAGAGTGGGAGAGAGTTAGAGAACAAGCAAGGGGAGGGCAGTCATGTATAAGACACATCTTTAATTCCTTCTATGGGCATGGGGTGCCTCTTGCTCTCCGACCGTCATGGTATTCCGCCGTGATTCTCTTGTAGAAAAATAACTTAGTTGGGAGTCGTCTGCATCACTGAGCTGGAGCTCGTCCCACAGCATTATTCACAACAACATCCCCCGAAGGGCCCTTCATTGCACGATCAGCACCGTACCTCCCCTACTTGGATGCGGCAAACCAAATTAAAATTCCCAGCATGACCACATTTTGTGTTCCTTCGCATTTTTACATCGATGCTAAATAACAGAAAGGGCATCTGAAAAAAATGTGCGTAACCTAGGGATGATACTCGAAACCGGTTTTCCCGGTTGTTCGATAAGAAAAGAACCGAGTCCTTTGACTCAAATCCCTTTTTGAGAACCGGTACCCGTTATCGAGATCACTATAGTTAAGAAAAAGAGTTGGTTCTTTATTCGAATACCTGGGAACGAATCCAGTCCCGACCAGAAATGCCCCGTGAGACATCACAAGAAATTACGTCACGTAGCTCAGTCATTAGGCGCAGATAGGGAAAGCAGGAAAAACAATGGACCGGAAAAAGCGCTCCAAGGTGTAATAAAGTTCAAAACAAAAGGTATAATCCAATGAATAACTTTACTGAGAGATTTGAGCAGGGTACAAACACATGACGGACACTTTTACGACCAACCGGAAACATAGCAACCAGGCTAACCTCCTTTACGGCAGCTGTCGCAACGTTCTTAAAGCAACCGCAGCACATACATATATATACAACATATATCTCCCTTTTTTAACTTTTGTTTTTCTTTCCTTGTAAACAAAACAAAATCACACTGTATATGTGTTGTCTTTCTAATTATAAATAATGTGACGTTTATTTTCACAGCGTGCTCATAACCTCATTCTTAGCAGCCAGGTGGCGACATGCAACAACACTTTTCGGGGCTACGCATGCTCGTCATTCCCGTTGCATGCTGGGTAGTGTAGTTGTTATATTCCCTAGCTCATAACATCACATATTTCCCCCTATAAAGAAATAATGTTAACTCAATAAAGTGTATTTCTTTTTTTCGCTTTAACCTTTCATTTTTTTAGCATTGTAACCACATTTGCAAACAACTTCTCCCTTCATAGAATTTTCTTTCAATAAAGAAATAAAGTGAAACAATGTCAAAGCATCATAACAAACAGTTATGTCAAATAGCAGCAGAAGTGCACTTTTTGGAGAGCTGTATTATTTTCAGTTTTGTGCCGAAGGGACTGATTTTATTTAACACTATATTATTATTTATACACCTATAGTGATCACAGAGACAGGTTGTTTTTGTGTTACTGTATATATTAGTTTTTCTGAAAAATCCCACTTAATATACTTTAGGTAACAACAGTCAATATTTATTTATTTTATTATATTTTTTTAGGGGGGTAACAGTCAATATTTATTTATTTATTAGATTTTGTTTTTTTCCTATATAATAAAAGTGAGCTTTTGTTAAACCAAATATTGTGTTTTTTTCCATATACAACAACCTATCTGGACTCGATAAGAGAATCGATAAGGAATTGGTTCGATAAGAGGATTCGATAATAGGCTCAAACTCGATAATTTCTTATCAAACATCATCCCGAGCGTAACCACATGAGAAGCAGTGTCCTCTGCAGTGGACTGTGTTTTACTTATCAGTTAATAAAAGTAGCACCTAGTTTATATGATGGGGAATATATGTTTTCATTTAATTATTCAGTCAGTGCTAGTGTTGTCCTGGTACCAATATTTTGGTACCGGTACCAGTACCAAAATTATTTTGATACTTTGATACTTTTCTAAATAAAGGGGACCACAAAAAAAATGCATTATTGGCTTTATTTTAACAAAAAATATTAGGGTACATTAAACACATGTTTCTTATTGCAAGTTTGTCCTTAAATAAAATAGAACATACAAGACAGCTTGTCTTTTATTAGTAAGTAAACAAACAAAGGCTCCTAATTTAGTCTGTTGATGTATGCAGTAACATATTGTGTCATGTATCATTCTATTATTTTGTCAAAATTATTAAGGACAAGTGGTAGAAAATTAATTATTAATCTGCTTGTTCATTTACTGTTAATATCTGCTTACTTTCTCTTTTAACATGTCATCTACACTTCTGTTAAAATGTAATAATCACTTATTCTTCTGTTGTTTGGATGCTTTACATTAGTTTTGGATGATAATGTGATAAAATGGCAACCAAGGTAATCAAAAAGGTCAACCAACGAACGAGATTTCTCTATAGAATCTCCTCTCTGGTCAACAAAAGCACCATGAGGATTCTAGCGGGAACTCTCGTTCAACCCTTTTTCGATTACGCATGCACCTCCTGGTACCCTAGCACCTCCAAAACCCTCAAATCTAAACTCCAAACATCCCAGAACAAGCTAGTAAGATTACTTCTAGACCTCCACCCCAGGTCCCACCTCACTCCTACCCACTTCTCCAAAGTGGGCTGGCTCAGGGTGGAGGACAGAGTAAAACAACTTGCACTGAGCCTAATCTATAAAATCCGCTACACCTCCCTGATACCGAAGTACATGTCAAACTACTTCCTTAACGTAAATGACCGCCATAACCACAACACCAGGGGGAGCTCCACTAACCACGTTAAACCCAGATTCCGATCTATCAAAGGTCTTAACTCATTCTCTTTCTATGCCACATCAATGTGGAATGCGCTCCCAACAGGTATAAAAGAAAGGGCATCTCTATCCTCCTTCAAAACCGCAATAAAAGTACACCTCCAGGAAACTTCAACCCTGAATTAACACCCTCCCTGGATTGTTAATAATCAAATGTAGATACTTTTTCTTATGCTTTCTGATCTCTCTCTCTCTCTATGTCCACTACTTGCTGTACATATCCTACCAAGTCAGACCTACACTGTTTCAATGACCATTTCTCTGTTCTCAATTGTTCATGACTGAAATGATGATAACAACCAGGTTCCAGGTTCGATCCCCGCTTCTGCAATCCTAATCACTGTCTTTTACCCACCTGCTCCCAGTGCCACCCACACTGGTTTAAATGTAAGTTAGGCTATCAAATCAAATCAAATCAACTTTATTTATAAAGCACATTATGTCTACACTAACCCCTTAAACGAATAATTACTTTGCCTAAGCCCCGTTTCGGCCACACTAAACTATCGTTTAAGGTCCCCCTCCTTGGATATTTCTTTACACGGCTAAGTGCGCCGTCTATTTCTTGAATCTCAGGCTCTTAGCTTTGTATGGACTCAGTGATCGTTTACAAACTGAGTTCGGAGAGGAAGTGACACCAGAAAGACCGTGGCCCACACAGGAAGTGACGTCAGACAGAACGCGCCAAAGCCAGCTTCATAATAAAGCGGTTTTGGAACTCTGAGCTAACCGCTGGAAATTTGGAGGCGAGTCATCCAGACATGCCCGTGTTTCTCCTTCCGTCTGTACAGACGCTTGTGGAAATAACACATGAATACCTTAAGAGAAGAAAACGCGCATTTGCAGCTATTTGGGATACAGCAATTCTCAGACGGCAAGAGAACTTTTGAATGTCCAAGTCAGCTGTGATTCTACTTACCGAAAAACGTTGTCCATTTGTCGAAGGAGAGACAACGAGAATGCGGGCTCCCGTGGATGTGATAAAAAAAAGGTAGCATGTGCTTTGTATTACCTGGCCGATGAGGGAAGACTACGGAAAACGGCGAATGCTTTTGGACTGGCAAATCAGACTGTAACAGTTATTGTCCACCATGTATGTCGCGGACTCAACGTCTAGGTCCAGAGTATATAAAGTCACCAACAACGAATGGCCAATGAAGGTGAAGGCAAAAGAGTGAGGAGTGTCCTGACCAGATATCTACATCCCTAGATTGATTGATGTAAAATGTTCTTTAACACATTGTTTACGTGTCTAATAAAGATTTATGATGGCTCAGGTGTGATTCACTATAATAGGGTCCCACAGCCCACTGGACTCCAGCTAATTGAAGTACCACAACACTGGATATTGTTCAGACAAGTTAAATTTAAGAACTTGCACACAAAGCAACACTTGAGGTGACTATGACATGCACATTTTCCGCGCATGCGTACTAGGTTGCGTTGCACCGGCGGACAGGGGATGGGGTCTGGTCCTAAATGACCAGTGTGTGTGTGTGGACAAAGATAAGGCTAGGTGGGATTTACCCTGGATAACCTTAGTCAGTGTAGACGTGGCCTTAGATAACGGGTTTCACTATGTTAAGCGCTTTGAGTCACTAGAGAAAAGCGCTATATACAGTCTCGATCAAAAGTTTACATACACTAGTAAAGAACATAATGTCATGGCTGTCTTGAGTTTCCAATAATTTCTACTACTCTTATTTTTTTTGTGATAGAGTGATTGGAGCACATACTTGTTGGTCACAAAAAAACATTCATGAAGTTTGGTTCTTTTATGAATTTATTATGGGTCTACTGAAAATGTGACCAAATCTGCTGGGTCAAAAGTATACATACAGCAATGTAAATATTTGGTTACATGTCCCTTGGCAAGTTTCACTGCAATAGGGCGCTTTTGGTAGCCATCCACAAGCTTCTGGTTGAATTTTTGACCACTCCTCTTGGCAAAATTGGTGCAGTTCAGCTAAATGTGTTGGTTCTCTGACATGGAATTGTTTCTTCAGCATTGTCCACACCTTTAAGTCAGGACTTTGGTAAGGCCATTCTAAAACCTTAATTTTAGCCTGATTTAGCCATTCTTTTACCACTTTTGAGGTGTGTTTGGCGTCATTTTCCTGTTGGAACACCCAACTGTGCCCAAGACCCAACCTCCGGGCTGATGATTTTAGGTTGTCCTGAAGAATTTGGAGGTAATCCTCCTTTTTCATTGTCCCATTTAGCACCAGTTCCATTGGCAGCAAAACAGGCCCAGAGCATAATACTACCACCACCATGCTTGACGGTAGGTTTGGTGTTCCTGGGATTAAAGGCCTCACTTTTTCTCCTCCAAACATGTTGCTGGGTATTGTGGCCAAACAGCTCAATTTTTGTTTCATCGGACTAGGGCTGCAACAACTAATCGATTACATCGATTAAAATCGATTATAAAAATAGTTGGCGATTAATTTAGTCACCGATTCGTTGGATCTATGCTATTGCGCATGCGCAGAGGCTACTTTTTTATTTTTATTGGTAAGGCCATTATAAAAACCTTAATTCTAGCCTGATTGTAGAACGTATTGGAAACTCAAGACAGCCATGATATTATGTTATTTACAAGTGTATGTACTAGTGGTGAGAGTGTCCGCCCTGAGATCGGTAGCTTGTGAGTTCAAACCCCGGCCGAGTCATACCAAAGACTATACAAATGGGACCCATTACCTCCCTGCTTGGCACTCAGCATCAAGTCTTGGAATTGGGGGTTAAATCACCAAAAATGATTCGCGGCCGCGGCCACCGCTGCTGCCCACTGCTCCCCTCACCTCCCAGGGGGTGAACAAGCCGGCTCAGTGGACTTGTGGTTAGGGTGTCCGCCCTGAGATCGGTAGGTTGTGAGTTCAAACCCCGGCCGAGTCATACCAAAGACTACAAAAAATGGGACCCATTGCCTCTCTGCTTGGCACTCAGCATCAAGGGTTAGAATTGGGGGTTGAATCACCAAATGATTCCCGAGCGTGGCCCACGCTGCTGCTCACTGCTCCCCTCACCTCCCAGGGGGTGAACAAGGGTGATGGGTCAAATGCAGAGAATAATGTCGCCACACTTAGTGTGTGTGTGACAATCATTGGTACTTTAACTTTAAACTTTTGATTGCGACTGTAAATATAATTATTTTCCGCGCTCAACACAGACACGGATGAAAAAGACTGAATAATGAAAAGATTGACAAGATGGCCATAAAAGTGTGTGAACGCAGCGTGCACATGCATGTGCGGACAACCAGCGGGTGACTCTTGGAGGTCTTGAGGGTGCAAGAGTTTTTGACGTGAGTGAAAGGAAGGGTCATCTATCATCTAGAGAGAAGGGCTGAGGAGTAGCTGGAGGCAAAATGCAAATGAAAGCAGAATGGAGATTGCGGGGGGTTAGGTCTCCATCATCATGGCCACTGACCGCTCACTGAAGTCCACTTCAGCCCTGCTACGGCCTCGCTCCTTCGCCGACTTCCATCCGAAAGGCCTCCGGAGAAACTTTTGTTCCGTTCATTAGTCCCGACAAATGCGTGCAGATGCTCCAGGAAGAAGGACATTGACATCCAACGTGGAGTCAATCTACTTCTTTGTAAACAAACAGAGCTCATGCGAGAAGGGCTCTCATTATTCAATGTAAACGTGGACAATTAAGTGCTTAAAGGGGACATTAGCAATGAGACGACATGCGGTTTTTCTTTCCGAGTTTGCGAAGCGGTATGGAAACCCGGAGAGTGGAACAGCATGCGACAAGCAAACAGACATGCACCGGTAATGAGAAACCGACGAGCGCCAGCGGGACTTGGATAAAAAAAAAAAAAAACTAAAAAAAACCGCTGGATGTGCTGGTTTACCTGTCTCGTGTGTGAGAAATTGTCTTGATGGCGAATGTCAACATCGCCTCAGAAATAATCCATTTTAATTTCATCCCCAAAAAAACCCAACTTGATGGAGACATCTACCACTTTCAGGTTAATGACTTCTGCCTCGGGAGTGTCCACATCAGCAAAACGAAACATATATTTCCCTTCTTTGGTAGTCGGACATTAGTGTTGATACTGGTACCAACATTATTTCGATACTTTTCTGTACTTTTCGAAATAAAGAGGAAAATATTGCATTATTGGCTTTATTTTAACAAAAAATCTTAGGGTACATTAAACATATGTTTCTTATTGCAAGTTTGTCCTTAAATAAAATAGTGAACATACAAAACAACTTTACTTTTATTAGTAAGTAAGCAAACAAAGGCTCCTAATTAGTCTGCTGACATATGCAGTAACATATTGTGTCATATCATTCTATTATTTTGTCAAAATTATTAAGGACAAGTGGTAGAAAATGAATTATTAATCTACTTGTTCATTTACTGTTAATATCTGTTTACTTATTCTCTTAACATGTTCTATCTACACTTTTGTTAAAATGTATTAAACACTTATTCTTCAGTTGTTTGATACTTTACATTAGTTTTGGATGACACCACAAATTTGGGTATCAATCCGATACCAAGTCGTTACAGGATCATACATTGGTCATATTCAAAATCCTCATGTGTCCAGGGACATATTTCCTGAGTTTATAAACATAATATAAATAAATAAAAAAAAGAAGATGTTGTGATGCCAAAAAATATCGACATAATCACAGTAGTATCGACTAGATACTAGTGCTGTAACGATGCCAATATTTTGGTACCGGTACTAAAATTATTTCCGTACTTTTCTAATCAAAGGGGACCACAAAAAAAATGTATTATTAGCTTTAGTTTGACAAAAAATCTTAGGGTACATTAAACATATGTTTCTTATTGCAGTTAAGTCCTTAAATAAAATAGTGAACATACTAGACAACTTGTCTTTTAGTAGTAAGTAAACAAACAAGGTCTCCTAATTAGTCTGCTGACATATTCAGTAACATATTGTGTCATTTATCATTCTATTATTTTGTCAACATTATTAAGGACAAGTGGTAGAAAATTAATTTTTAATCTACTTGTTCATTTACTGTTGATATCTGCTTACTTTCTCTCTTAACACGTTCTATCTACACTTCTGTTAAAATGTAATAATCACTTATTCTTCTGTTTGATACTTTACATTAGTTTTGGATGATACCACAAATTTGGGTATCAATCCAATACCAAGTCGTGACAGAATCATACATTGGTCATATTCAAAGTCCTCTTGTGTCCAGGGACATATTTCCTGAGTTTATAAACATAATATAAATAAATAAAATGAAAGAAGATGTTGTGATGCCAAAAAATATTGACGTAATCATAGTAGTCTCGACAAGATACGCTCCTGTACTTGGTATCATTACGTGGCTATCAGGTGTAGATCCATCAATGGTGTTTGTTTACATTTTGACGCCGGTGAGCTACGGTGTGTAGTGAAGCATGTTTACTACTACTGTACTTGGTATAATTACAGCGGACCGGCACTTTTTGGAGGCGGTATAGTACGCAGTGACGTGCGGTGAGGTTCATGACTGGTGAGGCACTGACTTCATCACAGTCAGATTTACAAACATATGAACCCTAAAGAGTATCTTATTCACCATTTGATTGGCAGCAGTTAACGGGTTATGTTTAAAAGCTCATACCAGCATTCTTCCCTGCTTGGCACTCAGCATCAAGGGTTGGAATTGGGGGTTAAATCACCAAAAATGATTCCCGGGCGCGGCGCCGCTGCTGCCCACTGCTCCCCTCACCTCCCAGGGGGTGATCAAGGGGATGGGTCAAATGCAGAGGACACATTTCACCACACCTAGTGTGTGTGTGACAATCATTGCTACTTTAACTTAACTTTAACTTTACACATACAAACTGTAGCACACAAAAAAGCACATTTAATTAAAAAACCGTTATTATGGTCTTACCTTTACTTATAAGTGCGGGAACAGTGGTGTTCGTGTTGGAGGAGTTGTGAATGAATGAAATATGAAATCCGTGCTGCAGTCTGCAGGTGTACCTAATGTTGTGTCCCTGCAGTCGTTCTCATGTCCGATAGGGTTGTACGGGATACCGGTATTAGTATAGTACCGCAATACTAATGAATCATATTCGGTACTATCAGTGACGTGCGGTCACTGGAGGCCTCACCTGCCATCATGGAAAGAAAAAAAATGCATTAAATTATTATATGTATTCAGTGATTATACTATAAAGTTATTTTCCATTTAACTTCAACAGTTTTAGATTATTTTTATTCAAAATCGCTGAATTTTCACATTTGCCGTTCAAATACTGAGAAGAGACGGTGCGGTGATCAGCAGCCAGTTGAGGCACGTCACTCAGTGCCTCAACATGGATTGCGCAATGTCTCGGCTAACTGCTGGCCTGCTGTGCAGTGAGACCGTATTGCTATATGAACTATATTATACATTTCCATAGTTTAGTTAGCTGAGGTATATAATGTACAGTGTATTTTGTCAACAACTGTATGTGTGTAACGTATTTCTTGTGCTGAGCAATCATAAAACTGCTGTGAAGACGCACTGGCTGATGCTTTTTTGAAGTTTTTTTGGGTGGATTCGGTCTTGCACGTGGAGGGTTTGGGTGTGGCTTTGGTTGGTGTGGCGCTCCCGTCGGGGAGTGCATTATCCGGCACCAGGTGGCAGGATTACTGCGAGCATCAGCCAGTGCGTCTTCACAGCAGTTTTATGATTGCTCAGCACAAGAAATACGTTACACACATACAGTTGTTGACAAAATACACTGTACATTATATACCTCAGCTAACTAAACTATGGAAATGTATAATATAGTTCATATAGCAATACGGTCTCACTGCACAGCAGGCCAGCAGTTAGCCGAGACATTGCGCAATCCATGTTGAGGCACTGAGTGACGTGCCTCAACTGGCTGCTGATCACCGCACCGTCTCTTCTCAGTATTTGAACGGCAAATGTGAAAATTCAGCGATTTTGAATAAAAATAATCTAAAACTGTTGAAGTTAAATGGAAAATAACTTTATAGTATAATCACTGAATACATATAATAATTTAATGCATTTTTTTTCTTTCCATGATGGCAGGTGAGGCCTCCAGTGACCGCACGTCACTGATAGTACCGAATATGATTCATTAGTATTGCGGTACTATACTAATACCGGTATCCCGTACAACCCTATCGGACATGAGAAATTGATGTTTGTCCTGATGGCAGGAAGACAGTCAGAGGTTAATGACGAACATGAGACAATGCCTGAGTGTGCGGGACGTGGGAAGATGGCTCCGGGGGCACAAAGACTGGCATACATACGCCTCAACCCCCGCCATCCAAACTTTTTTTTTTTTTTTTTTTAATACCAAAAAGGCCCGTTTTCTTCTCACTCCCATGAATTATGGAAACGGCAAAAAGACATCCCTTTCTTCCCCGGGCTGGAAGACAGACAGGAAAAGGGATGAAGCGACGAGAGAAACGCCTCCTTATGCGCAACTCCTTGCCTCCGAATGAGCTTTCATGTCGGCGGCGTGGGCTCGCATTTTGCTCCATGAGAAAAAGACGGCGACGGCCGCTGGGTTGGCGAAGGGGGGAGCGAGAGGGGAAGGGGGTGGTCGAGGCACAATGACATATGCGAGGAAAGAATGCCGGCCTTGTTGTTGGACAGCTTGACATTGATTAATGAGACAGAGAGAGGAGAAAATAAGAGAGAGGGGTGGCACTGGTTGGCCGTGCTAGACAAGTGGTAGGAGGGTGGGGGCTGGACTCTTTCCGGAAGAGCTTCAGGCTAATGATGAGGAAGATGCTTGCTGTGGTGTTGCACGGGACATCCAAAGTGTTTGCTCTAATGATTTGGCCTGGAGGATCGTCTGCACAATTCAACACGAAGCCGCATCAATCCTCATCCATCAAAGCGCCCTTCAAAAGGCCGCCATCACAACCGCCGTCGTCATAAGGAGATGCTTTGTTGGCACTTTTTTTTTTTTCCACGCACGCTTTTTTTTTTTAAAAAGCTCAGCTGCTCCGTGACCGTCTCAAGCAGCGGAACTCGGCGGTGCACTTAAAGTGTTTAAAATAGTTTTGTCGCCATGTCCTGTGTGACACGCGTCGGTTCGCTGCGAATACTTGCTGGGAATAGGAGATGAGTGGATGAGACGTCAAAGCCATGGGCAGTTTGATAACGAAGAGCAAAAGGACAGAATGGACTGTTTATAATCTGCGGTCAAGGCACCAGAAAGCCATTTTGGAAAGTTTTTTTTAAACATAAAAGTAGAGTCCACGCCTCCACCGAGGCGTGAAGACGAGCATAATCAAAATATGTTTCTTGAAGATAAGAGATCATTTAATTATGTGAATTTCAAACAAAAGTTTGCATCATTGGGATAGGTCAGGGGTCGGCAACCCAAAATGTTGAAAGAGCCATATTGGACCAAAAATACAAAAACAAATCTGTCTGGAGCCCCAAAAATTCAAAAAATTAAAAGCCATATTACATACAGATAGTGTGTCTTGAGATATAAATTGAATTAAGAGGACTTAAAGGAAACTAAATGACCTCAAATATAGCTACAAATGAGGCATAATGATGCAATATGTACATATAGCTAGCCTAAATAGCATGTTAGCATCGATTAGCTTGTAGTCATGCAGTGACCAAATATGTCTGATTAGCACTCCACACAAGTCAATAACGTCAACAAAACTCACCTCTCATGCACAACGTTAAAAGTTTGGTGGACAAAATGAGACAGAAAAAGAAGTGGCATAAAACACGTCCTAGAAAGTCGGAGAAAGTTATACATGTAAACTAACTATGGTGAGTTCAAGGGCCGCCAAAATTAGTAGGACAAAACGGCGCTCGCCAAATACTCGAATCTGTGAAGCATGTTTAATATAAACAGTGTGCTTTGTAACAATTAGGGAGGCTTGTGTCATGTTTGTCCTCCTACATAAACCATATTAAAACAAAACTTTTTTTTTTTTCCCCTCATCTTTTTCCATTTTTCATAAATTTTTTAAAAAGCTCCAGAGAGCCACTAGGGCGGCGCTATGCGGCTCTAGAGCCGCGGGTTGCCGACCCCTGGGATAGGTAGATGGCAGTGGCGGGCCGTGCGTTTCCCACCGAGGCCTTCAATGATCTCCGACTTCAATGATTACCTCTCAACATAGGTGAAGTGAATTATATTTATATAGCGCTTTTCTCTAGTGACTCAAAGCGCTTTTCCATAGTGAAACCCAATATCTAAGTTACATTTAAACCAGTGTGGGTGGCACTGGGAGCAGGTGAGTAAAGTGTCTTGCCCAAGGACACAATGGCAGTGACTAGGATGGTGGAAGCGGGGATCAAACCTGGAACCCTCATGTTGCTGGCACGGCCACTCTAGCAACCGAGCTATACCGCCCATACCATAATTGATGTCACCACATGATCATTGCTGGATAAATACCATATGAGTTGGGGAATTGTGTTAGATGTAAATATAAACAGAATACAATGATTTGCAAATCCTTTTCAACCCATATTCATAAACTTTATTTTTTTTTTGCAAATAATAATTAACTTAGAATTTCATGGCTGCAACACGTGCCAAAGTAGTTGGGAAAGGGCATGTTCACCACTGTGTTACATGGCCTTTCCTTTCAACAACACTCAGTAAACGTTCGGGAACTGAGGAGACACATTTTTTAAGCTTCTCAGGTGGAAATCTTTCCCATTCTTGCTTGATGTACAGCTTAAGTTGTTCAACAGTCCGTTGGTCTCTGTTGTGGTATTTTAGGTTTCATAATGCGCCACACATTTTCAATGGGAGACAGGTCTGGACTACAGGCAGGCCAGTCTAGTACCCGCACTCTTTTACCACGTTGATGTAACACGTGGCTTGGCATTTGTCTTGCTGAAATAAGCAGGGTCGTCCATGGTAACGTTGCTTGGATGGCAACATATGTTGCTCCAAAATCTGTATGTACCTTTCAGCATTAATGGTGCTTTCACAGATGTGTAAGTTACCCATGTCTTGGGCACTAATACACCCCCATACCATCACAGATGCTGGCTTTTCAACTTTGCGCCTATAACAATCCGGATGGTTCTTTTCCTCTTTGGTCTGGAGGACACGACGTCCACAGTTTCCAAAAACAATTTGAAATGTGGACTCGTCAGACCACAGAACACTTTTCCAATTTGTATCAGTTCATCTTAGATGAGCTCAGACCCAGCGAAGCCGACGGCGTCTCTGGGTGTTGTTGATAAACGGTTTTCGCCTTGCATAGGAGAGTTTTAACTTGCACTTACAGATGTAGAGACCAACTGTAGTTACTGACAGTGGGTTTCTGAAGTGTTCCTGAGCCCATGTGGTGATATCCTTTACACACTGATGTCACTTGTTGATGCAGTACAGCCTGAGGGATCGAAGGTCACGGGCTTAGCTGCTTACGTGCAGTGATTTCTCCAGATTCTCTGAACCCTTTGATGATATTACGGACCGTAGATGGTGAAATCCCTAAATTCCTTGCAATAGCTGGTTGACAAAGGTTTTTCTTAAACTGTTCAACAATTTGCTCATGCATTTGTTGACAAAGTGGTGACCCTCGCCCCATCCTTGTTTGTGAATGACTGAGCATTTCATGGAATCTACTTTTATACCCAATCATGGCACCCACCTGTTCCCAATTTGCAAAAATTATTTGCAAATCATTGTATTCCGTTTATATTTACATCTAACACAATTTCCCAACTCATATGGAAACGCGGTTTGTATATAACGAGTTATTTTATGGCGCATTTAAAAATCAATTGAAACGCATCCAACAAAGCAAGAATGACCGGTAGAAAACATTTGGCCATAAAGTAAGACTCCACTACTCAAAAGGCGCTAGCTTGATGCTAGCTTGATGGATTTACTGTATACATGCTACTGATGAGAATTAACAATTCATCCATGGTGATTTACCACACCCAAATTTGGTAATGAAACCTACAACTAAGATGCACCTTACAACCAAACAGCTGGTGTGCAATATGTACAATACTTACAGTAAAAACACTCTAGGGCACAACAAAATACTTTCGGTCGAATAGATATAGATTTTAATGGCAAAGACTACTTGCTGATTAGGCAACACAAAATAACCTATACTCTACAACTATCTAACGTCTTGGAATTGCAGCTGGATACAAAGTCATTATACTTGCAAATGAGACTCAAAACTGTAAGATAACAAGATATAAGATAGCAACTGTTACATAAAATCCTACCATCCATTTCTACCGCCTATCATTGTCAGGGTCGCGGAAGGGGCTGGAACCTATTCAAATGTTAAATAAAAATTAGAGATGTCCGATATTATCGGCCGATAAATGCTTTAAAATGTAATATCGGAAAATATCGGTATCATTTTTTTTTTTTATCGTTTTTTTTTTTTTTTTTAATTCAATCAACATAAAAAACACAAGATCCACTTACAATTAGTGCACCAACCCAAAAAAACTCCCTCCCACTCATTCACACAAAAGGGTTGTTTCTTTCTGTTATTAATATTCTGGTTCCTACGTTATATATCAATACAGTCTGCAAGGGATACAGTCCGTAAGCACACATGATTGTGCGTGCTGCTGGTCCACTAATAGTACTAACCTTTAACAGTTAATTTTACTCATTTTCATTAATTACTAGTTTCTATGTAACTGTTTTTATATTGTTTTACTTTCTTTTTTATTCAAGAAAATGTTTTTAATGTATTTATCTTATTTTATTTTATTAATTTTTCAAAAAAGGATCTTATCTTCACCATACCTGGTTGTCCAAATCAGGCATAATAATGTGTTAATTCCACGACTGTATATATCGGTTGATATCGGTATCGGTAATTAAAGAGTTGGACAATATCGGAATATCGGAAATCGGCAAAAAGCCATTATCGGACATTCCTAATAAAAATTTTAAAACAATTATGAAACAAACCAACATTTATTAACAGATGAACACAAACAGAAGTACTGGAAATTGGGTTGGATACTGGTATCGATTCCCAGGCACTGGGAATTTATCCTGTATCGATTAAAGGGGAACATTATCACAATTTCAGAAGGGTTAAAACCATTAAAAATCAGTTCCCAGTGGCTTATTTTATTTTTCGAAGTTTTTTTCAAAATTTTACCCATCACGCAATATACCTAAAAAAAGCTTCAAAGTGCCTGATTTTAACCATCGTTATATACACCCGTCCATTTTCCTGTGATGTCACACAGTGATGCCGATACAAACAAACATGGCGGATAGAACAGCAAGTTTATAGCGACATTAGCTCGGATTCAGACTCGGATTTCAGCGGCTTAAGCGATTCAACAGATTACGCATGGATTGAAACGGATGGTTGTAGTGTGGAGGCAGGTAGCGAAAACGAAATTGAAGAAGAAACTGAAGCTATTGAGCCATATCTGTTTGAACCGTATGCAAGCGAAACCGACGAAAACGACACGACAGCCAGCGACACGGGAGAAAGCGAGGACGAATTCGGCGATCGCCTTCTAACCAACGATTGGTATGTGTTTGTTTGGCATTAAAGGAAACAACAACTATGAACTAGGTTTACAGCATATGAAATACATTTGGCAACAACATGCACTTTGAGAGTGCAGACAGCCAAGTTTTCATCAATTAATATATTCTGTAGACATACCCTCATCCGCTCTCTTTTCCTGGAGGTCTGGCAGCAGATTTCTTTGACTTTATCGTTGGAAATGCATCTGCTTTGAGTGTCGCAGGATATCCACACATTCTTGCCATCTCTGTCATAGCATAGCTTTCGTCGGTAAAGTGTGCGGAACAAACGTCCAATTTCTTGCCACTTTTGCATCTTTGGGCCACTGGTGCAACTTGAATCCGTCCCTGTTCGTGTTGTTACACCCTCCGACAACACACCGACGAGGCATGATGTCTCCAAGGTACGGAAAACAGTCGAAAAAAACGGAAAATAACAGAGCTGATTTGACTCGGTGTTTGTAATGTGTTTGAGAAAATGGCGGATTGCTTCCCGATGTGACGCCACGTTGTGACGTCATCGCTCCAAGAGCGAATAATAGAAAGGAGTTTAATTCGCCAAAATTCACCCATTTAGAGTTCGGAAATCGGTTAAAAAAATATATTGTCTTTTTTCTGCAACATCAAGGTAAATATTGACGCTTACATAGGTCTGGTGATAATGTTCCCCTTTAACATGCTAAAGGTGCCCATCCTTATTTAAAGTGATAATGCCCGTGAAATGATACAGTGGTGACTGAGGTGGGGAATGAGAGGTGTCATCACAAATGAATTAAATTAGTCTATATATTGTTAGCATTATTGCGCTGTGGTATGCATATGTGCACTGTCCACCTGGGTGGGAAAAATGCATCGCTCAAAATGGACTTGCATTTTGCCGTTTTCATACACACATATATTAGGCTCCTTTCAAACTCACATTATTGTGCTTTTTTAAAATAATTAGCCAGAATATCCAGACCTGACTTAAAGTGATTGTTTACAACGCTTATGTGATTGCCCAGAGGGCGCTAACCCTCTCCATTTGGAACACTACAATGTGTGTAATTGTGACAAATGTAAACATTTGTTGAATCTGTCCGTGATCCAATATCGGTGGCATAGGCCAGCCGTCACGGGTGTAATATTTTTGTGGTTTGAAAAATGATGAATAATTTGGAGATGGTGAAAACTATACCATTAAGTCAATCCCCTTTCAATCAGTGTCTTGTTGATTCCTTGCATGTTGCAGCTTCGCCACTTTTGACCATTTTCCCTCTTATGGACCTGCTCCCGACAACCCCAGTCTCCAGCCAAGAGGGATTTTAAAGCCTCTCCTGGATGTCCACGGACCCTTTGTCTCGACTCTCATCTTTAGGTAGGCCTACGCGCAGTGGGCAGCCCCCTTCCCACCGACGGCCTCCTCAAAAACTCAAAGCACAATAGCCAGATTTCCTGCCAATTTGCTGGTGAAGAATAGGAGGCTCAAAACTTATTTGAATAGGTCTGAATGCTGCGCCTAAATTCGGACTCGATCTTTGGGGTTTGCATCCTGCAGGAGCCTTACTTTGGGGAACAGTAGGATTGTCTGAGGGTCTAAAAGAGTCTCATCTGGCATTTTAAAAAACATCTGTACTATATGTAGTAGAAGCAATAAACAAAGGCTGCACGATTATCACCAAAATAATAAGCACATTTATTTTTATCAATATTTAAATCATGATGATTAATCACGGTGGTTCACTATGTTAGGTAAAAGAATGTGTGAATGTGACGCCATTGTGTAATTACTGACGGGATAGTCTGATAACTAGGCTGAATAAACAAAATCCATGTATTTAAAGACACATTTTTGTGTTTTTGTTCATTATTAGTACAGTATTAACATTGGCAGCACGGTGGGAGAGGGGTTAGTGCATCTGCCTCACAATACGAAGGTCCTGAGTAGTCTTGGGTTCAATCCCAGGCTCGGGATCTTTCTGTGTGGAGTTTGCATGTTCTCCCCGTGACTGCGTGGGTTCCCTCCGGGTACTCCGGCTTCCTCCCACCTCCAAAGACATGCACCTGGGGATAAGTTGATTGGCAACACTAAATTGGCCCTAGTGTGTGAATGTGAGTGTGAATGTTGTCTGTCTATCTGTGTTGGCCCTGCGATGAGGTGGCGACTTGTCCAGGCTGTACCCCGCCTTCCGCCCGATTGTAGCTGAGATAGGCTCCAGCGCCCCCCGCGACCCCAAAAGGGAATAAGCGGTAGAAGATGGATGGATGGATGATTTATCTCTTTTTATCCATTTTTGGTGTTTTTCTTCAGGGCCAAAAAAAAAAAAAACAGCCAACATCCGTGAGTGGTTGCACATTCCTGCTCGACCTCATCATATAGTTGATTGCAGTGACGTGCAGTCAGGGGAGGCAGGTGAGGCGGGGCCTCACGTGCCATCATGGAAAGAAAAAAAAAGTAAAAAGAAAAAAAAAAAAAATTATTATATGTATTCAGTGATTATACTATAAAGTTATTTTCCATTTAACTTCACCAGTTTTAGATTATTTTTATTTAAAATCGCTGAATTTTCACATCTGCCGTTCAAATACTGAGAAGAGACTTGCGGTGAGTCAGCAGCCAGTTGAGCCTCACCATGGATTGCGCAATGACTCGGCTAACTGCTGGCCTGCTGTGCAGTGAGACCGTATTGCTATATGAATTATATTATACACTTCCATGGTTTAGTTAGCTGAGGTATATAATGCACAGTGTATTTTGTCAACAACTGTATGTGTGTAACGTATTTCTTGTGCTGAGCAATCATAAAACTGCTGCGAAGACGCACTGTGTGAGGCTCGCAGTAATCCCGCCTCCTGGTGGTAGAGGGCGGTAGTGATCCCAGAGATCATACTTGCGACTACTCGGCTGCAGAAGAAGTGACAACAAGCAGTAACAGTTAGCAGCGATCATTTATTTTTTCCTCTTGCCTGGACTTTTAACATGGAGGATTACATATCTAAAATAAAACAGTTTTCTAAACTGGACTTTCAATCGAAGCAGGAGGTAATACTTAAAGGAATATCTCCATCGAGACAGAGAGACTTTTAAAACTGAAGAAAGATAAGGAAGACTTCTATAAACAAGTTGTCGATGCTTTTGTTCAAAAGGAGTTGCGCATGGACTTCATTTATAAGTAAAGGTAAGATCATAATAACGTTTTTTTTTTTTTATTAAATGTGCTTTTTTGTGTGTGTTTTTGTATGTGTAAAGTTAAAGTTAAGTTAAAGTACTAATGATTGTCACACACTCTAGGTGTGGTGAAATTTGTCCTCTGCATTTGACCCTTCCGCTTGATCACCCCCTGGGAGGTGAGGGGAGCAGTGGGCAGCAGCGGCGCCGCGCCCGGGAATAATTTTTGGTGATTTAACCCCCAATTCCAACCCTTGATGCTGAGGGCCAAGCAGGGAAGAATGCTGGTATGAGCTTTTAAACATAACCCGTTAACTGCTGCCAATCAAATGGTGAATAAGATACTCTTTAGGGTTCATATGTTTGTAAATCTGACTGTGATGAAGTCAGTGCCTCACCAGCCATCAACCTCACCGCACGTCACTGGTTGATTGTTTGTAGTGTGAAAAATGTAGATTAAATGGCAAAAATAAAGTGTTATTTATCCTAATGATTGTACTCCGGGTGCGTGAATTCCTACGGGAAGCACGTCTTGCCAGAACACCGGCAAAAAATCTTGGCACTTGACGGAAAAGTGTTTGGAGACTCTATTTAGCACGATGGCTGAGTAGTGTCTGGTAACAGCAGTGCCGCCGAGTTTGACTCCACTGAAGTGAAACGAGGTGACTGGCTGCAGAAGCCTGGGAAAAGTTTGTAAATGCAGGCCAGTGAGATGGTTGGTGTGGTCACGGAGCTCTGTGCCCATAAACCAAGGCCTCTGGTGTAGGCAGGTGTCGCTTAACAGGGCTTCAAAACGAGCCGCTGTTGCTTTCCTGCCGATGCGGGCTGTGAAACGCCGTCTTGCTCCCACCCCGCTCCGTACCCGCCCACAAACCCTTGCATGAAAATGATTGAACAATTGCATGCAAACTGATAGTGTACATAATATTTTGGTGCCCTATAAAAATAATTACTCAATGTGTTGTTATTCAGCATATTGTGCTGTTGTTGCGCCCGGAAGAAGTTAAACAAAGTACGACACGTTTTAACTTTCATTGCCAATCTTGTGCAAACACGTTCAAAACATTCTGTCTTGTGCACATACGTCTTTTTCTCTGACAAACAAACGCCTCCTCATTGTCTGTCAATTATATTTCAGGTACGGTATATACTGTACATGTGAGCTCTAAACATCAAGAACACATGAACATAAACATTGACTCCAGCTGGTTGTTGCAGTAGATATTTAACGGTTTTATTTTTCTTCATTTTCATACCTCTCTCTTGTCCAATGCCCCAAACGGCTGAAAAGCGTTGCTAATTGGCCCTTCCTCTGCTGGACTTGTTCTGGGGTTGCACAGCCACAGACCCACCTTCGCAATTGTCTTCTTTTCTGGTTTCGAAACAATGTGAACATTTAAAGGGGAACATTATCACAATTTCAGAATGGTATATACTATATATTTTTCGAAGTTTTTTTCAAAATTTTACCTATCACGCAATATCCCTAAAAAAGCTTCAAAGTGCCTGATTTTAACCATCGTTATAAACACCTGTCCATTTTCCTGTGACATCACATAGTGAAGCCAACACAAACAAACATGGCGGAAAGAACAGCAAGCTATAGCGACATTAGCTCGGATTCAGACTCGGATTTCAGCGGCTTAAGCGATTCAACAGATTACGAATGTATTGAAACGGATGGTTGTAGTGTGGAGGCAGGTAGCGAAAACGAGATTGAAGAAGAAACTGAGGCTATTGAGCCATATCGGTTTGAACCGTATGCAAGCGAAACCGACGAAAACGACACGACAGCCAGCGACACGGGAGAAAGCGAGGACGAATTCGGCGATCGCCTTCTAACCAACGATTGGTATGTGTTTGTTTGGCATTAAAGGAAACTAACAACTATGAACTAGGTTTACAGCATATGAAATACATTTGGCAACAACATGCACTTTGAGAGTGCAGACAGCCCAATTTTCATCAATTAATATATTCTGTAGACATACCCTCATCCGCTCTCTTTTCCTGAAAGCTGATCTGTCCAATTTTGGAGTTGATGTCAGCAGGCCAGGGAAGCTAGGGTCGATAGGGGGTTTAGCTCGCTCGTCTGCGGGAACAAACTGCCGCCATTGCTTGCCGTGCTACCGAGGTCCTTTGTCCCTGAATTGCTCACACACTCCGGCAGATTCAATGGGGTTCTGGCGGCAGATTTCTTTGACTTTATCGTTGGAAATGCATCTGCTTTGAGTGTCGCAGGATATCCACACATTCTTGCCATCTCTGTCGTAGCATAGCTTTCGTCGGTAAAGTGTGCGGAACAAACGTCCAATTTCTTGCCACTTTCGCATCTTTGGGCCACTGGTGCAACTTGAATCCGTCCCTGTTCGTGTTGTTACACCCTCCGACAACACACCGACGAGGCATGATGTCTCCAAGGTACGGAAAACAGTCGAAAAAACGGAAAATAACAGAGCTGATTTGACTCGGTGTTTGAGAAAATGGCAGATTGCCACGTTGTGACGTCATCGCTCCGAGAGCGAATATTAGAAAGGCGTTTAATTCGCCAAAATTCACCCATTTAGAGTTCGGAAATCGGTTAAAAATATATATGGTCTTTTTTCTGCAACATCAAGGTATATATTGACGCTTACATAGGTCTGGTGATAATGTTCCCCTTTAAAGTGACTGTTGTTTCAAGAGGATTAACTTTACAGTGTATGTTGCGTCAGACACCATTGATTACAAGTTTCCGACCACTACTACACACAGGCTCTCTCATGAAGATAGCCAACAAGAGTTGTAGTTGCTCACACAGAAAACACTGTCCCTTAAAGTTTTGGAAGATAATTGCAAGTCACACACCAGCCTCCGCGGAAGAGCTATAAACGAACCAAAATGCAAGCTATGTGACGCAAGAGTGTATACCAACCTTTAAACGGGTTTCTTTGCCTTTGATTTGTTCAACCCACAATGGGGAATGCTTTTTTCTTAATACTGGTGTATGTGTGGACCACAAACTTTCACTAAACAACACATTAAAAAGGCCTTCAGACCATGAACCGGATATAATGGCAATACAAATGGAAATCCGGTCAGTGCATGTAAAGCCACGGTTGTGATGTCATACTCGAAACAAACAAATCCTCTACATTGCACAACTCTGGTATGCTGACGTCATTCCAGTGGTTTGGTTCATCAGAAAAAGCAAAGTGCTAAACTTCTATTACTTGTAAAGCACATCTGATGTTGTGCACAAATGGCAAACCACAGAACCATTACCCTCGGCACACCCAGAAAGCCAGCAGTGGCCTGTGAGTGTGCCAACTGGCATTTGTATACTTTCTTGCCAAAAGGTACCCGACAAACCATTAAAGCTCATTTTCAGTCAACCTTTGCAACACACCATTCAATCTGCACACAAGTGTAGAATCAGTAATGATTAATTCATCCCTGGAACCTCAAGTGACCGAATCACCGGGAAAATGTATATTTAGGGTGAGTGCGTGCGTATTTTCGTACGGATCTTCGCTTCAGTATGCTGACCATTTATCCAACTTAACCTCGCTGCTCCAATTATGCAAGCACACACCTCCCTTCTGCATATTTCTACTTTTGCTCGAGGTCAGTTATAATCAACCACCCTTTGCTTGTACTCACTGCAAGCGCATAAGCACGCACCTCTCTTGTCTCAGAGTTCCTATAAAGACGCCTGCCTACCTTGCGGGTCCAAGGACCGCTATTAAAGCAATCAGGAGCTTTAAAGCTGGGTCAAGAGCAAGGTGCTCACATGGGGATTCTGATTTGAATAATGCAAAGGGGATGGGGAAGAAAGCGGGTGGAAACGGAGAGATGGGGGAGACCACAACCTTTAGTTGTACACTCTCACAAACAAGATAGAAGATGAAAAGGAGGAATGTTAAGGATTAGTCTCAAGTCATTGCCAAATTGATTATACAGCGGAAAAAAAAGGAATTAAATCCTGGGACCACACACAGCTTTGTGCCATCCTACCTTTTTATTCTATCAGTGTGTGTGTGTGTGTGTGTGTGTATGTGTGTGAGATCACCTTTCCAACCGCTCCATTCAGTATCACAGTGGATCAGGATACAGAGAGTGTAAGGGGCTTGTGTGGGAGAAAAAGCAAGTACAGTAAACAGAGAAGATACACCTGACCTAAGGTACACACAGAGATTGTCAATAAGTGTGCCTTTGATGTTTCTGGTTGGAATTCAAATAATCGTCCGTTTTAAGACAATTAGCGCCATGCAGTGGAACCTTTATGGCTGAACATGTTGTTCTATTTACATTTTTAGATTTAAATTTATTTTATTTGTATGTATATAGTGTATGTATATATATAATATACATTTTAACAGTCTATAACAGGCATAAGTTTACAACTACTGTATGCCATACTTGCCAACCCTCTTGGATTTTCCGGGAGACTCCCGAAATTCAGCGCCTCTCCCGAAAACCTCCCGGGACAAATTTTCTCCCGAAAATATCCCGACATTCAGGCGGACCTGAGTGACATGTCGACAGCCTGTTTTCACGTCCGCTTTCCCACAATATAACAGCGTGCCTGCCCAATCACGTTATAACTGTAGAATGATGGAGGGCGAGTTCTTGGTTTCTTATGTGGGTTTATTGTTAGGCAGTTTCATTAACGTCCTCCCAGCGCGGTAACAACACACAACAACAGCAGTCACGTTTTCGTCTACCGTAAAGCAGTTTGTCTGCCGTAAACAGCAATGTTGTGACACTCTTAAACAGGACAATACTGCCATCTACTGTACATGCATATGTGACAATAACATCTACAGCTTTTAGAGAGTGCAGTGCACAACTGCGCACACAACAAGAAGACGAAGCTGAATGCATCATCAGAGAGGGTGTTCAGCATGGTTAGAAAAATAGTGACAGAGAATAGAACAAGGATGGACAATTCAAACCTTAACTCAACAATGAGTAGATGAGTGTTATGTGTGTGTATATGTGTAAATAAATGAACACTGAAATTCAAGTATTTCTCATATATATATATATATATATATAAAAAAAAAAATATATATATATATATATATATATATATATATATATATATATATATATATATATAATAATAATAAAAAATAAAAAAAAAATAAAAAAAATATATATATATATATGTATATATATATATATATATATATATAGCTAGAATTCACTGAAAGTCAAGTATATCTTACATATATATATATATGAAATACTTGACTTGGTGAATTCTAGCTGTAAATATACTCCTCACCTCTTAACCACGCCCCCAACCACGCCCCCTGACCACACACCCCCTACCTCCCGAAATCGGAGGTCTCAAGGTTGGCAAGTATGCTGTATGCTGAATTTTAATTTTCCTGAGGGAACTCTCCTGAAGGAATCAATAAAGAACTATCTATCCATCTATCTATCTATCTATCTATCTATCATAACAAAACAGTAAAACACATTACCATGAGTTTATGATGAGGCTTTGATGCAAAGGTGAGCATTGATGCGGATGTATCTGATTTTTGAAAATTCCAAATTGTCCAACAAATGTAAAAAATTACAGTTTTTAGTAAAACATATAAGCATTTATACACTTTACCCGACTAAAAATTAACATGTACAGTATGCTGAGTGAGGAAACTGTATTTTTGGGACTATCTGGCGCACTTGAAATCCTTTAATTTTTCTAAAAAATCGACAGTGTTTAATAGCCTAATGTAAATATTAATTAATTGTGCTTACTGAAGCTTGAAGCAATTTTATCTGGTACATGGGGTTATGATAAGTGGGACCGGTAGATGGCAATCACACATAAGATATACGTGTGGACTGCAAGTTGACGCCTGTTCAATAAATGACCCGAACCAGCAAGCCCAAAACTTTGATGTTTCATTGTCACTATAGAACATTGCACACGGCACTCAAAAATCTGTCAAAAATATCTTAGTACGACTTTGGTAAGCAATGAAGCCACACCGCTTGATGGATCGTCAAAATACTGGTATTATCATGGTGGGAGTAAGGACCCCAAAATGGCACCTATAAGGAGACATATCTCGCGTTTTGTTTACGCAACATTATGCAAAACTAACTTTTATTACCGTATAGTACCTGCAGATGTGTTTGTGGGATCTACATAAGTCCCTAAAATCAACACTTCAGTCATCAACAATTGCATCATCAGAGAAATGGACATTGGAACAGTGTAGGTCTGACTTGGTACATATGTACAGCAAGTATTGGACACAGAGAGAGAGATCAGAAATTATAAGAAAAAGTGACTACATTTGATTGTTTACATTTGATTATTTACAATCCGAGGAGGTATGATGAGGAAGGGAGTGTTAGTTTAGGCTTGAAGTTGCCTGGAGGTGTTCTTTTAGTGCGGTTTTGAGGAGGATAGAGATGCCCTTTCTTTTACACCTGTTGGGAGTGCATTCCACATTGATGTGGCATAGAAAGAGAATGAGTTAAGACCTTTGTTAGATCGGAATCTGGGCTTAAAGGGGAACATTATCACAATTTCAGAAGGGTTAAAACATTAAAAATCAGTTCCCAGTGGCTTATTTTATTTTTCGAAGTTTTTTTCAAAATTTTACCTATCACGCAATATCCCTAAAAAAAAGCTTCAAAGTGCCTGATTTTAACCATCGTTATATACACCCGTCCATTTTCCTGTGACGTCACACAGTGATGCCAATACAAACAAACAGCAAGGTATAGCGACATTAGCTTGGATTCAGACTCGGATTTCAGCGGCTAAACACTGTCTGATAAGATAATTACTAACAACTATGAACTAGGTTTACAGCATATGAAATACATTTGGCAACAACATGCACTTTGAGAGTGCAGACAGCCCATTTCAGGCGCACTAAGAACATATATTTTCCACGATTTCAGCACTCAGGTTAACCATACCTAAATAGACACAAACTACTGTATTACACAAGACTACCCGAATGTACTCGAATGATTGAAAAAAATAAATGTTTTTAAGCTAAATTATTGGTAAACACAGTTTATGTATAATAATTTACGTAAAACCGCAAGTAATGAATAAAGTTTTCATCAATTAATATATTCTGTAGACATACCCTCATCCGCTCTCTTTTCCTGAAAGCTGATCTGTCCAGTTTTGGAGTTGATGTCAGCAGGCCAGGGAAGCTAGGGTCGATATTCTTCTCTTGATCATCTTCGGTGGCATAAGAGACGGTGTGAGCCAAGACATCCAGGGGGTTTAGCTCGCTCGTCTGCGGGAACAAACTGCCGCCATTGCTTGCCGTGCTACCGAGGTCCTTTGTCCCTGAATAGCTCACACACTCCGGCAGATTCAATGGGGGTCTGGCGGCAGATTTCTTTGACTTTATCTTTGGAAATGCATCTGCTTTGAGTGTCGCAGGATATCCACACATTCTTGCCATCTCGGTCGTAGCACAGCTTTCGTCGGTAAAGTGTGCGGAACAAACAACTGACC
>NC_084548.2:14810000-14887500 GCF_033978685.3 Nerophis lumbriciformis
GGAGGAGGTGGTCAAAGACTAGGAAACCTTCTCCAATAAAACTTTTGCCATCACGAGCCGGAACCTAAAGTATTATCGTTTTTTTTCAGTCAATAGTGCATGTTTTGAATGCTAAAACCCAAATATATGTTCAGTAAGTAAGTATCTGGGAAGGTGCTCTAAGGCAGTGGTTCTCAACCTTTTTTCAGTGATGTACCCTGTGAACATTTTTTTAATTCAAGTACCCCCTAATCAGAGCAAAGCATTTTTGGTTGAAAAAAAAAAAATAAAGAAGTAAAATACAGCACTATGTTATCAGTTTCTGATGTTTAAATTGTAAAACAGTGCAAAATATTGCTCATTTGTAGTGGTCTTTCTTGAACTACGGTATTTGGAAAAAAAGATATAAAAATAACTAAAAACTTGTTGAAAAATAAACAAGTGATTCAATTATAAATAAAGATTTCTACACATAGAAGTAATCACCAACTTAAAGTAATAATAATAATAATAACTGGGATTTATATAGCGCTTTTCTAAGTACCCAAAGTCGCTTTACATGTAGAACCCATCAAACATTCACACCTGGTGGTGGTAAGCTACTTTCATAGCCACAGCTGCCCTGGGGTAGACTGACGGAAGCGTGGCTGCAATTTGCGCCAACGGCCCCTCCGACCACCACCTATCATTCATCATTCAATTCACCGGTCTGAGTGGCACCGGGGGCAAAGGGTGAAGTGTCCCGCCCAAGGACACAACGGCAGCGATTTTTGGATGGTAAGAGGCGGGGAGCGAACCTGCAACCCTCAGGTTTCTGGCACGGTTGCTCTACCCACTACGCCATGCCGTGCAGTGCCCTCTTTGGGCATTGTAATAGAGATCCATCTGGATTCATGAACTTAATTCTAAACATTTCTTCACAAAAAAAGACATCTTTAACATCAATATTTATGGAACATGTCCACAAAAAATCTAGCTGTCAACACTGAATATTGCATTGTTGCATTTCTTTTCACAGTTCTTTTTGACAGACATTTTAGTGAGGGTCAAATCATCATGGCATGGGGGAAACTCTGGGTTTATGGTAATGAATGGAATAGCCTACTTGATTCGATGTTCAGTTTATGAACTTACATTCATATTTTGTTGAAGTATTATTCAATAAATATATTTATAAAGGATTTTTGAATTGTTGCTATTTTTAGAATATTTAAAAAAAATCTCACGTACCCCTTGGCATACCTTCAAGTACCCCCAGGGGTACACGTACCCCCATTTGAGAACCACTGCTCTAAGGAAGTCGATGTATTATGACCATGATCGACATGACTTTGGGGTTATTATAAGTAGTCTGAACATCAAAATCAAAAGATTTTTGCAAAATGGGACCAACCAAGTTGCTTACACTGATCAAGTGACGCAAGCGAGCATAATGCACAATGGTGCAAGCGCAACTGCAAAGAGGCAACATCATCCATTTGTGTAATCCGTTAAATCGGAATCCTGACACAAACCAAATTGAGCTATTACAGCAAACTTCCAGCGAGAGCTCGATTTAGTGGAGGAAATCTGACAGATTTAGGATTATGTGCAGCGCGGCTCAGTGTCTAAGATGATTAATAGACAGAAGTGTACAGAGCGGGCCTTTGTGCACCAAAGATATGAGCGCACTTCCAATGTGGCGCTGAAAATACGCTAAAAATGGCATCAGTGAAATAAACAATACCTTTTCTATTTGACGTGTCTAATCTTTGTGCTGATCTTGACATTCTTACAAATGTTCCAGTAAAAAGAAACCTTGTAAATAACAGGAAGCTACTTCCTTTTATAATTAGTCAAGTGTTAAGTGTATGATGATTCTATATGATATGCTACAGCGTCAGCTTGGTAAAAGTAATTTGAGGAAAATTATTGACATTGGTATTGATAAACTTAAAAAAAATTAAGGGTTATAAACACCAAATACTGCGTTGGGCTGCCGTGTGTATCTGATTAGGGAGAATGTTAAATAACAACAGCCACGGGAACCTGATTAATAGGTCATCGCCTCGTGTTTGAGTCACAGAAATGTTAAGCTGCAAAAAATGAACCGCAATTTCGTCAGTGAGGCCAAGTCATTGGAATAGGGCAGTGTTTTTCAACCACTAGTGTGCCGTGAGATAATGTAATTTAACCTAAAAGGGTTAAAAATATTTTTCAGAAACCGGTAATTATAATCCGCACCTAAATAATGTGCCGTTGTTGAGTGTCGGTGCTGTCTAGAGTTCGGCAAAGTAACCATGTAATACTCTTCCATATCAGTAGGTGGCAGCAAGTAGCTTTGTAGATGTCGGAAATGTGGTTTGTTGTGATCACAATATGAAGACGACAGCGGGAGGCAGCGTGCAGGGAAAAAGGTGTCTAATGCTTAAATCAAAAATAAAGAAAAGGTGAGTGCCCCTAAGAAAAGGTATTGAAGCTTAGGGAAGGCTATGCAGAACAAAACTAAAACTGAACTGGCTACAAAGTAAACAAAAAACAGAATGCTGGACGACAGCAAAGACTTACTGTGGAGCAAAGACGGCGTCCACAAAGTGCATCCGAACATGACATGACAATCTACAATGTCCCCACAAAGAAGAATAAAAACAACGGAAATATTCTTGATTGCTAAAACAAAGTAGATGCGGGAAATGTCGCTCAAAGGAAGACGTGAAACTGCGACAGGAAAATACCAAAAAAAAAGAGAAAAAGCCAGCAAAATAGGAGCACAAGACAAGAACTATAACACTACACACAGGAAAAAAACAAAAAAGTCAAAATAAATCACGGTGTGACGTGACAGGTGGTGACAGTACACCTACTTTGAGACAAGACCTATAGTGACGCATGCTAGGTTATGGTTTAAAGTAATTTGTAACAATTGCGAGAACGACTTTTTACCATACTTGCCAACCTTGAGACCTCCGATTTCGGGAGGTAGGGGGTCGGGTGGCGGGGCTGTGTTTGGGGGCGTGGTTAAGAGGGGAGGAGTATATTTACAGCTAGAATTCACCAAGTCAAGTATTTCATATATATATAAGAAATACTTGACTTTCAGTGAATTGTAGCTATATATATATATATATATATATATATATATATATATATATATATATATATATATATATATATATATATAGAGAGAGAGAGAGAGAGAGAAATACTTGAATTTCAGTGTTCATTTATTTACACACATACACACACACACACACAACACTCATCTACTCATTGTTGAGTTAAGGGTTGAATTGTCCATCCTTGTTCTATTCTCTGTCACTATTTTTCTAACCTTGCTGAACACCCTCTCTGATGATGCATTCTGCTTCGTCTCCTTGTTGAGTGCGCAGTTGTGCACTGCACTCTCTAAAAGCCCTAGATGTTCATATGCATGTACAGTAGATGGCAGTATTGTCCTGTTTAAGAGTGTCACAACATTGCTGTTTACGGCAGACGAACTGCTTTACGGTAGACGAAAACGTGACTGCTGTTGTTGTGTGTTGTTGCCGCGCTGGGAGGACATTAATGAAACTGCCTAACAATAAACCCACATAAGAAACCAAGAACTCGCCCTCCATCATTCTACAGTTATAACGTGATTGGGCAGGCACGCTGTTTATATTGTGGGAAAGCGGACTCAGGTCCGCATAGAGCTGGAGGGGGCGTGAATTCCGGCAGATTTTCGGGAGAAAATTTGTCCCGGGAGGTTTTCGGGAGAGGCGCTGAATTTCGGGAGTCTCCCGGAAAATCCGGGACGGTTGGCAAGTATGTTTTTACTGTCAACTGAGTTTCGTTTTTTAATGATTTCTGCTGGTGTTGGGCCTCTGGATTTTTTTCAACGCAATAAAAAAAAGGTTGAAAAACACTGGAATAGGGAATAAAGAGTTCAATCATATTGGAGAGCTACTGCCTGGTTGCATGCGAGGACAGCGTACATTTATATTTGGTATAGTTGAGCTTTGACATGGTTAAAATCCATCAATTGATGGCTGAGCCACCTCTCAATACTAATTTTAAAAGCAAATAAAGCAGTTATGAGGGTGGAAAGGACTACGCTGAATAAACACATGTAATCACCAACATAAACAGCATTTGATAAATGTGGTCATCTCATCCTCGGCTAAAGACTGGTGTCATTGTCTGCTCCCACCCCGAGGCCCTACAACTGATGGGACTATTCATCAAGGCAGTGATGAACGATGGTGGTCCACGGAGCTACTTACCAGGGGGGGAGGCGTGGGACAGCAGTTACCTGGGCTTTGCCACTAGGGAACGATGGGCCGAGATGAGTCAGTTTTAAATGGATGTCCGAACCGAGGAACCCGGTGCAAGAAAGGACAGCTTTGTGGAAGACATGCGTGAGGCGGGACTGCGTGCGGGTGGTGGTGGGGGCGGGGTGGGGGGGGTGACTCAAGCAAACAAGAGCTTCCATTGAAAATGCTCGGCTGGAGTGGTCGGGGTCTGAAATCAATGACCAAGTAATAACAGCCACAAATCCCAGGGACAATATTTGTCAAGTTCCACTCTCGTCAGAGATGGATGACTTTGCTTCGTGTATTTTCCTCAAGAGCCCTGCGGATTCTTTTATAAACTCATTAACAGATGCCGGTAATGAACAAATGATAAGGCATCAGGCTTTTAATCAAACCTGACAATTAATTTGCTGCCCCGCTTCCTCATTATCAACCACCATGTTCATTGCGGATAATTGACAACAGTTCTCACTATAGCACACATGAGACTTCAAAAAAAAAAAGCAGTGTTGATTCAAGGGGCAACGGTGACCATATGTTTAATATTAGATGGAATCTGTTCCAGTGGAGTGCTCCGAAAGCTGAGAAAATTGGATTAAATTGGCTAATGGCATGTTTGAAACCTACATAAAATGAACGTGAGTGGAAGATATTGCAGCACTTTTAGGCTTATTCTCCCTCTGGTGTTGTTGCTCCATGTGGAGATTTGGAGCTTTTGACAAAGTTGAATAATGATGATTGAAAACCGCACACCGTCGGTCAATGCTGTTATTTAAAAAAAAAAAAAGTTTGACATTCTTTTGGTATTTAGCCAATTCTGACACAGTTTTACAAATGCAACGGACCTGGAAAAACATTCGGCAGGGCATTAACTTGAAACATCCCTCCATCCATCCATTTTCTACCGCTTATTCCCTTCAGGGTCGCGGGGGGCGCTGGAGCCTATCTCAGCTACAATCGGGCGAAAGGCGGGGTACACCCTGGACAAGTCGCCACCTCATCGCAGGGCCAACACAGATAGACAGAAAACATTCACACTCACATTCACACACTAGGGCCAATTTAGTGTTGCCAATCAACCTATCCCCAGGTGCATGTCTTTAGAGGTGGGAGGAAGCCGGAGTACCCAGAGAGAACCCACGCAGTCACGGGGAGAACATGCAAACTTCACACAGAAATATCCCGAGGCTGGGATTGAACTCACGACTAGGCAGACGCACTAACCCCTCTTCCACCGTGCAGCCCTTAAAGGCCTACTGAAACCCACTACTACCGACCACGCAGTCTGATAGTTTATATATCAATGATGAAATCATAACATTGCAACACATGCCAATACGGCCGGGTTAGCTTACTAAAGTGCAATTTTAAACTTTGCGCGAAATATCCTGCTGAAAACGTCTCGGTATGATGACGTCAGCGCGTGACGTCACAGATTGTGGAGGACATTTTGGGACAGCATGGTGGCCAGCTATTAAGTCGTCTATTTTCATCGCAAAATTCCACAGTATTCTGGACATCTGTGTTGGTGAATCTTTTGCAATTTGTTCAATGAACAATGGAGACAGCAAAGAAGAAAGCTGTAGGTGGGAAGCGGTGTATTGCGGCAGGTGTTGTGCTGGATAATGCACCCCTTGACTGGTGTGCCGGATAACACAGCCGGTGTTTTATTGTTTACAATCCTGGAAGATGACAGTCAAGCTTTACCATTGGCCTGTGGAGAACTGGGACAACAGAGACTCTTACCAGGAGGACTTTGAGTTGGATACGCAGACGCGGTACCGTGAGTACGCATGCAGCTGCGGCTTCCAAACATTTGATCGCTTGCCCGTACGTGCGTGCCGCTATGTGCATGTACGTTACTTTGGGGACTTTGGGGAAATATATGTGCTGTATGAACTTTGGGGAGGTGAACGGTACTTTGGGCTGTGGGATTGAGTGTGTTGTGCAGGTGTTTGAGTTGTATTGGCGAGTTATATGGACGGGAGGGGGGAGGTGTTTGTTATGCGGGATTAATTTGTGGCATATTAAATATAAGCCTGGTTGTGTTGTGGCTAATAGAGTATATATATGTCTTGTGTTTATTTACTGTTTTAGTCATTCCCAGTTGAATATCAGGTCCCACCCGCCTCTCACAGCATCTTCCCTATCTGAATCGCTCCCACTGCCCTCTAGTCCTTCACTCTCACTTTCCTCATCCACAAATCTTTCATCCTCGCTCAAATTAATGGGGAAATCGTCGCTTTCTCGGTCCGAATCGCTCTCGCTGCTGGTGGCCATGATTGTAAACATTGTGCAGATGTGAGGAGCTCCACAACCTGTGACATCACGCGCATATCGTCTGCTACTTCCGGTACAGGCAAGGCTTTTTTTTTTATCAGCGACCAAAAGTTGCAAACTTTATCGTCGATGTTCTCTACTAAATCCTTTCAGCAAAAATATGGCAATATAGCGAAATGATCAAGTATGACACATAGAATGGACCTGCTATCCCTGTTTAAATAAGAAAATCACATTTCAGTAGGCCTTTAACTGTGGATGCAGGTTGTTATGAATTCAGTGATCAGGTCAATTAATATGCCAGTTGAAATACGATATGACATGACTTCAGGAAAAACTATTTTTGGAGCAAATATTTTTTTAAATGTCCGTGTTTGACACTCTGACAAGATTGTCTTTTAGTCAACATTTTGGGGTCTTTTTGAAAGTTCATTACAATTTACTGCAATTAATTGTGAATAATCAAAATTTAAAAGAGTGAATAATCAGACTAAAAAAAAAAATCATTGTTTGACAATACTAATTAAAAGCAAATATGTTGTTTACCTATCTGTCATTATTTGCAATCTGTAGATTGTGGTTGTTGATTGGAGTAGTGTGGGGAGTGCTTTACATTGTAATAACAGATGAGATTGATATTCGTATTATTATTATCATTCACTATCACCTTATCACTGAGTGTACTAGTGTTGTCCCGATACCAATATTTTGGTATCTGTACCAAAATTATTTTTATTCTTTTTGGTACTTTTCGATACTTTTCTAAATAAAGGGGACCACAAAAAATTGCATTATTGGCTTTATTTTAACAAAAAATGTTACGGTTATGTTTCTTATTGCAAGTTTGTCCTTAAATAAAATAGTGAACGTACAAGACAACTTGTCTTTTATTAGTAAGTAAGCAAACAAAAGCTCCTAATTTAGTCTGCTTACATATGCAGTAACATATTGTGTCATTTTACATTCTATTATTTTGTCAAACTTATTAAGGAAAAGTGATAAAAAAAAATATAATAATAATCTACTTGTTAATTTATTGTTAATATCTGCTTACTTTCTCTTTTAACATGTTCTGTCTACACTTCTGTTAAAATGTAATAATCACTTATTCTTCTGTTGTTTTGGATGCTTTACATTAGTTTTGGATGATACCACAAATTCGGGTTTCAATCCGATACCAGGTCGTTACAGGATCATACATTGTAAAGTCCTTATGTGTCCAGGGACATATTTCCTGAGTTTATAAACAGAATATAAATAAATAAATAAAACGAAAGAAGATGTGATGCCAAAAAATATTGACGTAATCATAGTAGTATCGACTAGATACACTCCTGTACTTGGTATCATTACAGGTACTTTTCAGAGGCGGTATAGTACTAAATATGATTCATTAGTATTGCGGTACTATACTGATACCGTACAACCCTAGAGTGTACCTATAATAGCTTCAGAAAAAAGGCAATCCATTAACAATAACACTTACTGTGCAGTAACTTAAAAAAAAATACAAGATGACTACATGGCCGTGATCTTTTAATATACAAATCTCCACTGCTAAATCAATCTAAATATGGCCAGCTTTTCTTTCTTTTTTTTTACCCCATGTGAAGTCACAATAAAGCAGAAGTGCTCTCTCGTCTTAAGGCCATGTTCATCAGAGCATGGCTCTGATTTGATTACTAAAAGACATGATAATGACCCCATTTACGTGAAGAGCTTCAGTCTTGCCACACAATCGTGAGCGCAGCAAATCGTGAGCACAGCAGGGGAGGGTTGAGTCAAGTTAACTAGAACTAATGTTAGGACTGAGCGGGGAAAGATTTGAAGAGCAAATGGATTCATGCTGGATGTGCAGCAGTTAGTAAAAGGTTACTAAGACATTAACCGGCAAAGTAAAACCGCTTGCCATCGAACATTAGTCCCTCAGAGTGAACATACAAGGACAAAAGCGCAGAGACAGACTGACTTGTAAATTAATCAGTAGTTGTGTTCTACTGCACACCGAAATGTGGGCAAAAACCTCCTTGTTCACATACTCCATGGTTTATTTGGACACTTTGTGGAGGACAGAGTGCAACAGCTAGTGTAAGCAGGCAAATAGCGGCACTCGGTCAGTTGGTAATGTGTGAACACTTTGATTACAACCAGAGATGTCCGATCGGCCGATAAATGCGTTAAAATGTAATATCGTAAATTATCGGTACCGTTTTTTTTTTTATTATCGGTATCGTTTTTTTGTTTTTTTATTAAATCAACATAAAAAACACAAGATACACTTACAATTAGTGCACCAACCCAAAAAACCTCCCTCCCCCATTCACACTCATTCACACAAAAGTGTTGTTTCTTTCTGTTATTAATATTCTGGTTCCTACATTATGTATCAATATATATCAATACAGTCTGCAAGGGATACAGTCCGTAAGCACACATGATTGTGCGTGCTGCTGGTCCACTAATAGTACTAACCTTCAACAGTTAATTGTACTATCCATCCATCCATCTTCTTCCGCTTATCCGAGGTCGGGTCGCGGAGGTAAGCAGGGAAGCCCAGACTTCCCTCTCCCCAGCACTTCGTCCAACTCTTCCTGTGGGACCCCGAGGCGTTCCCAGGCCAGCCGGGAGACATAGTCTTCCCAACGTGTCCTGGGTCTTCCCCGCGGCCTCCTACCGGTCGGACGTGCCCTAAACACCTCCCAAGGGAGGCGTTCGGGTGACATCCTGACCAGATGCCCGAACCACCTCATCTGGCTCCTCTCGATGTGGAGGAGCAGCAGCTTTACTTTGAGCTCCCCCCGGATGGCAGAGCTTCTCACCCTATCTCGAAGGGAGAGCCCTGCCACCCGGCGGAGAAAACTCATTTCGGCCGCTTGTACCCGTGATCTTGTCCTTTCGGTCATAACCCAAAGCTCATGACCATAGGTGAGGATGGAAACGTAGATCGACCGGTAAATTGAGAGCTTTGCCTTCCGGCTCAGCTCCTTCTTCACCACAACGGATCGATACAGCGTCCGCATTACTGAAGATGCCGCACCGACCCGCCTGTCGATCTCACGATCCACTCTTCCCTCACTCGTGAACAAGACTCCGAGGTACTTGAACTCCTCCACTTGGGGCAAGATCTCCTCCCCAACCCGGAGATGGCACTCCACCCTTTTCCGGGCGAGAACCATGGACTCGGACTTGGAGGTGCTGATTCTCATCCCAGTCGCTTCACACTCGGCTGCGAACCGATCCAGCAAGAGCTGAAGATCCTGGCCAGATGAAGCCATCAGGACCACATCATCTGCAAAAAGCAGAGACCTAATCTTGCAGCCACCAAACCAGATCCCCTCAACGCCTTGACCGCGCCTAGAAATTATGTCCATAAAAGTTATGAACAGAACCGGTGACAAAGGGCAACCTTGGCGGAGTCCAACCCTCACTGGAAACGTGTCCGACTTACTGCCGGCAATGCGGACCAAGCTCTGGCACTGAGCATACAGGGAGCGGACCGCCACAATCAGACAGTCCGATACCCCATACTCTCTGAGCACTCCCCACAGGACTTCCCGAGGGACACGGTCGAATGCCTTCTCCAAGTCCACAAAGCACATGTAGACTGGTTGGGCAAACTCCCATGCACCCTCAAGGACCCTGCCGAGAGTATAGAGCTGGTCCACAATTCCACGACCAGGACGAAAACCACACTGTTCCTCCTGAATCCGAGGTTCGACTATCCGGCGAGCCTCCTCTCCAGTACACCTGAATAGACCTTACCGGGAAGGCTGAGGAGTGTGATCCCACCATAGTTAGAACACACCCTCCGGTTCCCCTTCTTAAAGAGAGGAACCACCACCCCGGTCTGCCAATCCAGAGGTACCGCCCCCGTTAATTAAACTAATTTTCATTAATTACTAGTTTCTATGTAACTGTTTTTATATTGTTTTACTTTCTTTTTATTCAAGAAAATGTTTTTAATTTATTCATCTCATTTTATTTTATTAATTTTTTTCAAAAGTCCCTTATCTTCACCATACCTGGTTGTCCAAATTAGGCATAATAATGTGTTAATTCCACGCTTAAAGTGGAGCCAATGGGAGCTGCACTATTTTGCCCATAAAATCCAATAAATAACCATTCAAAAAGCGCCAACAGTACACCATTTACATGTTGTGCCTTGAATTTTAACCAAGTATTAATGATATTGTTAATATAAGTGCTAACGCAGACAAACTATTTATAGCGGCGCCGTGATCACCAGCTTGTGTGCCAATATTTACATCATCGAGTGGTCTGCTGCTTCCTTGCTTCCTGTAAGTTTATCGTAGGTCATAAATCATGCATCTCACCTGGACAGAATATGTCTGAGTAGGAATTCCGACAAGTTGCTACACTTTGATAGCCTTTTAGGACCCGAAACTGGCGAGGACGACACGAAAAGACTGTCTCCCCCGCCCACCACACCTTTTCTTTGTGAGGATTATGAAACATTATTCACCTAAATGGGAATATATGAACATCCCAGCAGTCGGCATCCTAATGACAGCAGACCTTGCTTATTATGTTTGTTAATTCTCATAAAGTCTGCAGTGAGTAATACACAGTGATGAAGAAAAAAAACAAAAACGTTTTGATGTGTTTTTTAAGCGTATGCTTAAAATGATCAAAATACGTAAATATTAAATGTTATTATAAATGTACCAGTTACTACATTACATGCATACTTACATCATGCATATAAAACCTTAATATACATATAAATCACTACATGGTCTAGGGCCGAAGTATATCACTGATATGCTCCCACTATATAGATCACTAAGATCTTCTGAGACCAATCTGTTTGCAGTTCCCAGAGTAAACTCAAATCAAGGGAGAGCATCATTCAGTCACTATGCAACAAACAGCTGGAATAAACTTCCTGAAGATGTCAGACTTTCCCCAACTCTGACTACTTTTAAAACTAGACTGAAAACTTGCATGATGACTCTTGCTGACCTACTGCCTTCGGTAATGGCACCATTCCCAAATTATGTCGGCTCTATTGATAACCTCACTAACAACTTTGACAATGCCCTGCGCAAAACCATTGATAGTATAGCACCGCTAAAACAAAAAAGGGCCCCTAAAAGGCGCACCCCATGGTTTACAGAGGAAACCAGAGCTCATAAATTATCATGTAGAAAGTTGGAACGCAAATGGCGCGCGACCAAGCTTGAGGTTTTCCATCAAGCATGGAGTGATAGTTTAATATCGTATAAACGCATGCTTACCTTAGCTAAAGCTAAATATTACTCAAATCTCATCCGCCTCAACAAAAACGACCCTAAATTTTTGTTTAGTACAGTAGCATCGCTAACCCAACAAGGGACTCCTCCCAATAGCTCCACCCACTCGGCAGATGACTTTATGAATTTCTTTAATAAGAAAATTGAACTCATTAGAAAGGAGATTAAAGACAACGCATCCCAGCTACAACTGGGTTTTATGAACACAGATACAACTGTATCTACGACGGATACTGCAATACAAAATAGTCTCTCTCTTTTTGATGAAATAACATTAGAGGAACTATTACGGCGTGTAAGTGGGATAAAACAAACAACATGTTTACTTGACCCACTTCCTGGGAAACTTATCAAGGAGCTTTTTGTATTATTAGGTCCATCAGTGCTAAATATTATAAACTTATCACTTTCCTCTGGCACTGTTCCCCTAGCATTCAAGAAAGCGGTTATTCATCCTCTGCTCAAAAGACCTAACCTTGATCCTGACCTCATGGTAAACTACCGACCGGTGTCCCACCTTCCCTTTATTTCGAAAATCCTCGAAAAAATTGTCGCACAGCAGCTAAATGAACACTTAGTGTCTAACAATCTCTGTGAACCTTTTCAATCCGGTTTCAGGGCAAATCACTCTACGGAGACAGCCCTCGCAAAAATGACTAATGATCTACTGCTAACGATGGATTCTGATGCGTCATCTATGTTGCTGCTTCTTGATCTTAGCGCTGCTTTCGATACCGTCGATCATAATATTTTATTAGAGCGTATCAAAACACGTATTGGTATGTCAGACTTAGCCTTGTCGTGGTTTAACTCTTATCTTACTGACAGGATGCAATGCGTCTCCCATAATAATGTGACCTCGGACTATGTTAAGGTAACGTGCGGAGTTCCTCAGGGTTCGGTTCTTGGCCCTGCACTCTTTAGTATTTACATGCTGCCGCTAGGCGACATCATACGCAAATACGGTGTTAGCTTTCACTGTTATACTGATGACACCCAACTCTACATGCCCCTAAAGCTGACCAACACGCCGGATTGTAGTCAGCTGGAGGCGTGTCTTAATGAAATTAAACAATGGATGTCCGCTAACTTCTTGCAACTCAACGCCAAGAAAACGGAAATGCTGATTATCGGTCCTGCTAAACACCGACATTTATTTAATAATACCACCTTAACATTTGACAACCAAACAATTACACAAGGCGAATCAGTAAAGAATCTGGGTATTATCTTCGACCCAACTCTCTCGTTTGAATCACACATTAAGAGTGTTACTAAAACGGCCTTCTTTCATCTCCGTAATATCGCTAAAATTCGTTCTATTTTATCCACTAGCGACGCTGAGATCATTATTCATGCGTTCGTTACGTCTCGTCTCGACTACTGTAACGTATTATTTTCGGGTCTCCCTATGTCTAGCATTAAAAAATTACAGTTGGTACAAAATGCGGCTGCTAGACTTTTGACAAGAACAAGAAAGTTTGATCATATTACGCCTATACTGGCTCACCTGCACTGGCTTCCTGTGCACTTAAGATGTGACTTTAAGGTTTTACTACTTACGTATAAAATACTACACGGTCTAGCTCCGTCCTATCTTGTCGATTGCATTGTACCATATGTCCCGGCAAGAAATCTGCGTTCAAAGAACTCCGGCTTATTAGTGATTCCCAGGGCCCAAAAAAAGTCTGCGGGCTATAGAGCGTTTTCTATTCGGGCTCCAGTACTATGGAATGCCCTCCCGGTAACAATTAGAGATGCTACCTCAGTAGAAGCATTTAAGTCCCATCTTAAAACTCATTTGTATACTCTAGCCTTTAAATAGCCCCCCTGTTAGACCAGTTGATCTGCCGTTTCTTTTCTTTCCTCCTCTGCTCCCCTTTTCCTTGAGGGGGGGGGGGGGGGCACAGGTCCGGTGGCCATGGATGAAGTGCTGGCTGTCCAGAGTCGGGACCCGGGGTGGACCGCTCGCCTGTGCATCGGCTGGGAACATCTCTGCGCTGCTGACCCGTCTCCGCTCGGGATGGTGTCCTGCTGGCCCCACTATGGACTGGACTCTTACTATTATGTTGGATCCACTATGGACTGGACTCTCACAATATTATGTCAGACCCACTCGACATCCATTGCTTTCGGTCTCCCCTAGAGGGGGGGGGGTTACCCACATATGCGGTCCTCTCCAAGGTTTCTCATAGTCATTCACATCGACGTCCCACTGGGGTGAGTTTTTCCTTGCCCGTATGTGGGCTTTGTACCGAGGATGTCGTTGTGGCTTGTGCAGCCCTTTGAGACACTTGTGATTTAGGGCTATATAAATAAAGATTGATTGATTGATTGATGTTCACCTTAGCTTTCAGCTAAATATTTTAATCTTTTAACGTCCGCACTGTTTTTATTGTCTGTATTTTAATTTTGCTTTTATTTTCTTTCATTTCACTTTGTTGTCTGTGAAGCATTTTGAGTCTGCCTTGTGTATGAAAAGTGCTATACAAATAAAGCTGCCTTGCCTTAATGGAGGGGTAACACATTAGTAGGGGGAACATATGAACCATTAATGAGTTGCTTAATAACATGCAAATTAGTAACATATTGGCTCTTAATTAGTCATTATTAAGTACTTATTAATGCCTTATTCTGCATGGCCTTATTATACAACAAGTAAGCCATTAACTAAGAGTCTTCCCTAACCCTAACCCCAACCCTACTACTAACCCTGACCTTAACCCTTACCTTAACCCTGACCCTATGTTAATAAGCAACTAATTAATGAAGTGAAGTGAATTATATTTATATAGCACTTTTCTCTAGTGACTCAAAGCGCTTTACATAGTGAAACCCAATATCTAAGTTACATTTAAACCTGTGTGGGTGGCACTGGGAGCAGGTTGGTAAAGTGTCTTGCCCAAGGACACAACGACAGTGACTAGGATGGCGGAAGCGGGGATCGAACCTGGAACCTCAGTGGCCTAGTGGTTATAGTGTCTGCCCTGAGATCGGAAGGTTGTGAGTTCAAACCCCGGCCGAGTCATACCAAAGACTATAAAAATGGGACCCATTACCTCCCTGCTTGGCACTCAACATCAAGGGTTGGAATTGGGGGTTAAATCACCAAAAATTATTCCCGAGCGCGGCACCGCTGCTGCCCACTGCTCCCCTCACCTCCCAGGGGGTGAACAAGGGGATGGGTCAAATGCAGAGGACAAATTTCACCACACCTTGTGTGTGTGTGACAATCATTGAATCATTTGAAAGAGTTACCTAATATTTAAAACGAAAACAAATAAATAAATAACATCTGTCATCATGTCTCTCATAATGATGGTGAACGGTGTTCCAAACAAAGTGCAGTTATTCTTTAAAGCATAACGAAAAGCAGAGAGACAGCTCATATCTCAAATTACTGGTATTGGTGAGGTACCACTGTATGTCCAGCTTAAAGGGGAACATTATCACAATTTCAGAAGGGTTAAAACCATTAAAAATCAGTTCCCAGTGGCTTATTTTATTTTTCGAAAATTTTTTCAAAATGTTACCCATCGCGCAATATCCCTAAAAAAAGCTTCAAAGTGCCTGATTTTAACTATCGTTATATACACCCGTCCATTTTCCTGTGACGTCACACAGTGATGCCAATACAAAAAAACATGGCGCATAGAACAGCAAGGTATAGCGATTCAGACTCGGATTTCAGCGGCTTAAGCAATTCAACAGATTACGCATGTATTGAAACGGATGGTTGTAGTGTGGAGGCAGGTAGCGAAAATGAAATTGAAGAAGAAACTGAAGCTATTGAGCCATATCGGTTTGAACCGTATGCAAGCGAAACCGACGAAAACGACACGACAGCCAGCGACACGGGAGAAAGCGAGGACGAATTCGGCGATCGCCTTCTAACCAACGATTGGTATGTGTTTGTTTGGCATTAAAGGAAACTAACAACTATGAACTAGGTTTACAGCATATGAAATACATTTGGCAACAACATGCACTTTGAGAGTGCAGACAGCCCATTTCAGGCGCGCTAAGAACATATATTTTTCCACGATTTCATCACTCAGGTTAACCATACCTAAATAGACACAAAATACTGCATTACACAAGACTACCCGAATGTACTCGAACGATTGAAAAAAATAAATGTTTTTAAGCTAAATTATTGGTAAACACAGTTTATGTATAATAATTTACGTAAAACCGCGAGTAATGAATAAAGTTTTCATCAATGAATATATTCTGTAGACATACCCTCATCCGCTCTCTTTTCCTGAAAGCTGATCCGTCCAGTTTTGGAGTTGATGTCAGCATCTGCTCTGAGTGTCGCAGGATATCCACACATTCTTGCCATCTCTGTTGTAGCATAGCTTTCGTCGGTAAAGTGTGCGGAAGAAACGACTGACCATTTCGTCGGCTTTCCCCACAGCCTCGTATTTTGAACAAATTTCGTCCAATTTCTTGCCACTTTCGCATCTTTGGGCCACTGGTGCAACTTGAATCCGTCCCTGTTCGTGTTGTTACACCCTCCGACAACACACCGACGAAAGTGAGAAAATGGCGGATTGCTTCCCGAGCGAATAATAGAAAGGCGTTTAATTCGCCAAAATTCACCCATTTAGAGTTCGGAAATCGGTTAAAAAAATATATGGTCTTTTTTCTGCAACATCAAGGTATATATTGACGCTTACATAGGTCTGGTGATAATAATACAAAATGCGGCTGCTAGACTTTTGACAAGAACAAGAAAGTTTGATCATATTACGCCTATACTGGCTCACCTGCACTGGCTTCCTGTGCACTTAAGATGTGACTTTAAGGTTTTACTACTTACGTATAAAATACTACACGGTCTAGCTCCAGCCTATCTTGCCGATTGTATTGTACCATATGTCCCGGCAAGAAATCTGCGTTCAAAGAACTCCGGCTTATTAGTGATTCCCAGAGCCCAAAAAAAGTCTGCGGGCTATAGAGCGTTTTCTATTCGGGCTTCAGTACTATGGAATGCCCTCCCGGTAACAATTAGAGATGCTACCTCAGTCGAAGCATTTAAGTCCCATCTTAAAACTCATTTGTATACTCTAGCCTTTAAATAGACCCCTTTTTAGACCAGTTGATCTGCCGTTTCTTTTCTTTTCTCCTCTGCTCCCCTCTCCCTTGTGAAGGGGGGGGGGGGGCACAGGTCCGGTGGCCATGGATGAAGTGCTGGCTGTCCAGAGTCGGGACCCGGGTTGGACCGCTTGCCTGTGCATCGGTTGGGAACATCTCTGCGCTGCTGACTCGTCTCCACTCGGAATGGTGTCCTGCTGGCCCCACTATGGACTGGACTCTTACTATTATGTTGGATCCACTATGGACTGGACTCTCCCAATATTATGTCAGACCCACTCGACTTCCATTGCATTCGGTCTCCCCTAGAGGGGGGGTGGGGGGGGGGGGGGGTTACCCACATATGCGGTCCTCTCCAAGGTTTCTCATAGTCATTCACATCGACGTCCCACTGGGGTGAGTTTTTCCTTGCCCTTATGTGGGCTCTGTACCGAGGATGTCGTTGTGGCTTGTGCAGCCCTTTGAGACACTTGTGATTTAGGGCTATATAAATAAACATTGATTGATTGATTGATAATGTTCCCCTTTAAGCCCCAACTCTAGTTATATATTTTGTATTTTAGACAATGGTGTGCAACCAATTTTGTAAAAACTATTTCGGCATAACCATGCATGCATGGTTGAATGACTTTGGTATGGTCGGAACACACTTACGGGATAAAGTAGAACAGAGAAGGCCATGCATGCTCTTTGAGTCATCAGCTGGATGAATGGACAACAATTCCTCACATTTTCTTCTATTATCACTGTTTGATGTCCCGATACTTTTGTCCCCGGCAGTTTCTGGGAGTGCTTGCTCAGCTTGGATCCCGAGTCACCAAGAGCCGAATAATCAAGATAAAGAACACGTTCCTGCGCAGAGCAAACAAATCAGACACGTTTCAAACCGCCCTGGAGGGATATCTTGAAGCGTAAGAACTTGGTCATCCGCCCTCCTGAGGCGAAACACAAAAGGCAAGCAAACAGAGACAGAGGCGAGAGGTGGGTCAGGACAGATAAGTGTCAAGGTGTGCCGGGACTTCTTCTGCCTAACGTTCACACACGTGAACATTGGCTAGGCGCAGCCGTGAGGCGGCAAACAAAAACAAAAAGGTGAGGACGAGGTGAGAGAAGTGAGCTGTCAAGAAAAAAAAAAAAGTAAGATTTATTGTCAAACGCTGGGTGAGGCAGATGCATTGATGCCATTGGCGGATGGACATATGTCACGTAGGAGCGAGGCCTGCCAGACATCTTGGCCTATCACTGTGTCAATAGCAGGGTAAACAGAAGAGCTGGCATTTGTTTTACTCCCTCTCTCCACACGACAATGGACGAACGGCACTGATATGGAAAATCACCCCGCGAAAAGTAAACAGAAAAAGAATGTTGGATGGGGAGAAATAAGTTTGCCCAGCAACAAAGTCATCCAGAGGTCTACTGATGTAAACACAAACATGGACGTAAGGAGGCACGTTTAGTGTGAGAACACCCCAGTCACTGGACATTTAATTAGGTACACCTGCATAATCTAATAAGACACAACACGATAAATGTTTGGGCCTACACAGATAAATAAATAAATAATAAATACTTGTACAGCGCTTTTCTACCTTCAAGGTACTCAAAGCGCTTTGACAGTATTTCCACATTCACCCATTCACACACACATTCACACACTGATGGCGGGAGCTGCTATGCAAGGCGCTAACCAGCAGCCATCAGGAGCAAGGGGTGAAGTGTCTTGCCCAAAGACACAACGGACGTGACTAGGATGGTAGAAGGTGGGGATTGAACCCCAGTAACCAGCAACCCTCCGATTGCTGGCACGGCCACTCTACCAACTTCGTGGTAGAGTGCAAACTTGATAGTGCACACAAAGCTGATATACTAAACTCTAGGGCTGTGAATCTTTGGGTGTCCCACGATTCGATTCAATATCGATTCCTGGGGTCACGATTCGATTCAAAATCTTTTTCTTTTTTTTTCAATTCAACACGATTCTCGATTCAAAAACTAATTTTTCCCGATTCAAAAGGATTCTCTATTCATTCAATACATAGGATTTCAGCAGGATCTACCCCAGTCTGCTGACATGCAAGCAGAGTAGTAGATCTTTGGAAAAAGCTTTTATAATTGTAAAGGACAATGTTTTATCAACTGATTGCAATAATGTAAATTTGTTTTAACTATTAAATGAACCAAAAATATGACTTGTTTTATCTTTGTGAAAATATTGGACACAGTGTGTTGTCAAGCTTATGAGATGCGATGCAAGTGTAAGCCACTGTGACACTATTGTTTTTTTATTTATTTTTTAATTTTTATAAATGTCTAATGATAATGTCAATGAGGGATTTTTAGTCACTGCTATGTTGAAATTGTAACTAATATTGATACTGTTGTTGATAATATTCATTTTTGTTTCACTACTTTTGTTTTGTTCTGTGTCGTGTTTGTGTCTCCTCTCAATTGCTCTGTTTATTGCAGTTCTGAGTGTTGCTGGGTCGGGTTTGGTTTTGGAATTGGATTGCATTGTTATGGCATTGCTGTGTATTGTTTTGTTGGATTGATTAATAAAAAATAAATAAATAAATAAATAAAAATAAAAATAATATTTAAAAAAATAAATAACTAAAAAAATAGATTTTTTAAAAATGAGAATCAATTCTGAATCGCACAACGTGAGAATCGCAATTCGAATTCAAATCTATTTTTTCCCACACCCCTACTAAACTCGTTAGGGGAAACAATCCATTTGGCATGTCCGTCTTCTTGCATGTGCAGAATATAGCTTGTATTTAGAACATCCACAATACCAGGAGGAATTCTATAATTATGTAATAGTCGAGATTTCTGTGGTTTAACCGTTATACAGTGCTTAATACCAATATATAAAGCGGAATATACGTTAGGTCAGGAAAAAACACAGAGGCTATTTCATCCCTACGAGCCTGTTTCGCAGGTTTCCCTTTTCTTCAGGGGATTTTTATTCTATATAAAATCCCCTTGTAGTGATGAAATAGCCTTTGTGTTTTTTTCCTGACCTAACGTATAATCATATAATATCAATATAATATGATAATTTTGCACTCGTATCGTGATTTATCAATGCTGAAACTGGAATGTTTGAGCGAACTGGCACATTTACGCACAAATGACAGTAAGAAAAGAGGCGATCGTGCAGACAAACTGACAAAAATGAAAATATTAGATATATCCGCTATTCAGCAATATCCATCCATCCATTTTCTACCTTTCTGGGTCGCGGGGGGTGCTGGAGCCTATCTCAGCTGCATTCGGACGGAAGGCGGGGTACACCCTGGACAAGTCGCTACCTCATCGCAGGGCCAACACAGATAGACAGACAACATTCACACTCACATTCACACACTAGGGCCTATTTAGCGCCTATCCCCAGGTGCATGTCTTTGGAGGTGGGAGGAAGCCGGAGTACCCAGAGGGAACCCACGCAGCCACGGGGAGAACATGCAAACTCCATACAGAAAGACCCCGAGCCTGGGGATCGAACCCAGGACCTTCGTATTGTCCACCGTGCTGCCCTATTCAGCAATATAATTTTCCAATTTGTTTGCTGTGGGTTGACTTAAAGGAGTGATCAACACAAATGTAATTGATTTGTTTTTGTCTGCTAGCGTTGTTTTAATGTCATTAGTATTTAAATATTGAAAATGTATCAATTAAATATGTCTCCTATTTAAAAAATGTCTCGCAGTTGCAATAAGAATTTTCTTGCACCTGATTCATACCCGATGCACCATCACAAAAGATTGCCACATGATAAAACGCCACATGGTGGGGCTTATGATGCCATAAATTGGGGGAAATGAGTGTCTCCATGGTGATAGCCGGTTGTACGCGCAAATCCCTCATTTAAATTGGGAAAGCTGCACCTCTTTTGCACCTGCAATCAATTGTAGGCAGTCTTAGTAGATCGCCCACTGAGAGTAGACACAATCTTATAGTTTGCACACGCCATTTAGCACATGTTATTAGGATCTTAGTAGATCAGGCCCTAGGTGTAATATTCCACTTTTTGTGTTTTACATATCCACAACTTTCTAATAGGGAATAAAATAGTGAATACTGTTGAAAAGGCCCAGTGTGAGTGCACGCTACAGTACGTATTTCAAAGTGAGGGAAAGTATTTTAATCGCTATTAGTATTTAAATATTTAAAATATATCTATATAATATGTATCCTATATAAAAAATGTCTTGCAGTTGTAATGAGCATTTTCTTGCACCTGAATCATAGCAGATGCACCCCCACAAAAGATCGCCACATGACGAAATGCCACATGGTAGGGCTTAGGGTTGGAATTGGGGGTTAAAATCACCACAATGATTCCCGAGCGTGGCCACCGCTGCTGCTCACTGCTCCCTTCACCTGCCAGGGGGTGGAACAAGGGGATGGGTCAAATGCAGAGAGTCATTTCACAACACCTAGTGTGTGTGTGTGACTATCAGTGGTACTTTTGTTTAATTTTTTATGATGCCATACATTTGGAGGGAAATGAGTCTCTCCATGGTAATAGCTGGTTGTACGCGGAAATCCCTCATTTAAATTGGGAGATTTGTACCTTTTTTGCACCTGTAATCAATTGTACACAGTCTGAGTAGATCACCCACAACACGCCCACTGGGAGTAGACACAATCTTATAGTTCCATCCATCCATTTTCTACCGCTTATTCCCTTTGGGGTCGCGGGGGGCGCTGGAGCCTATCTCAGCTACAATCGGGCGGAAGGCGGGGTACACCCTGGACAAGTCGCCACCTCATCGCAGATCTTATAGTTTGCACACGCCATTTAGCACATGTTATTAGGATCTTAGTAGATCAGGCCCTTGGTGTAATATTCCACTTTTTGTGTTTTACATATCCACAACTTTCTAATCAGGAATAGGATAGTGAATACTGTTGAAAAGGCCCAGTGTGAGTGCACTCTACAGCAGTGTTTTTCAACTACTGTGCTGCGGCACACTGGTGTGCCATGAGATACAGTCTGTTGTGCCGTGGGATATTATGTAATTTCACCTAATTGGGTTAAAAATATTTTTTGCAAACCAGTAATAATAGAGCTCAGCAGAGTAACCGTGTAATACTCTTCCATATCAGTAGGTGGCAGCAGGTAGCTAATTGCTTTGTCATGATCAAGATATGCGGGAGGCAGCGTGCAGGTCGAAAGGTATCCAATGCTTTAAACCAAAAGTAAACAGAAGGCGAGTGCCGCTAAGAAAAGGCATTGAAGCTTAGCGATGGCTATGCAGAACGAAACTAAAACTGAACTGGCTACAAAGTAAACAAAAACAGAATGCTGGACGACAGCAAAGACTTACAGCGTGTGGAGCAGAGATGGCGTCCGCAAAGTACGTCCGTTATGACATGACAATCAACAATGTCCCCACAAAGAAGGATTGCGTCCACACAACTGAAATAGTCTTGATTGCCAAAACAAAGCAGGTGCGGGGATTAGTGCTCAGGGAAGCGATGAAACTGCTACAGGAAAATACCAACAAAACAGGAAAAGCCACCAAAATAGGAGTGCAAGACAAGAACTAAAACACTACGCACAGGAAAACATCAAAAAACTCCAAATCAAATCAAATCAACTTTATTTATAGAGCACATTTAAAATTTACCACAGGGGTAGCCAAAGTGCTGTACAATGAGCAGGTTAAAAGATAAAACGAGTACCGAGCAAACACAACACAACACAAACAGAACACGATAAAAAATAAATAATTAAAATAGAATTAATAAAAACATAAAAACATAAAAACAGGATCACAGCAGGTGTATTATGGGGCGCCATTGCAGGATGGATATCACTCAGTGTTAAAAGCCATGGAATAAAAGTATGTTTTTAAGAGAGATTTAAAAACAGGAAGAGAGGAGGCTTGTCTAACACTCAGAGGTAGGTCGTTCCAAATAAGTCACTGCGTGATGTGAATACTTGCCAACCCTCCCGGATTTTCCGGGAGACTCCCGAAATTCAGCGCCTCTCCCGAAAACCTCCCGGGACAAATTTTCTCCCGAAAATCTCCCGAAATTCAGGCGGAGCTGGAGGCCACGCCCCCTCCAGCTCCATGCGGACCTGAGTCCGCTTTCCCACAATATAAACAGTGTCCCTGCCCAATCACATTATAACTGTAGAATGATCGAGGGCGAGTTCTTGGTTTCTTATGTGGGTTTATTGTTAGGCAGTTTCATTAACGTCCTCCCAGCGCGGTACCAACACACAACAGCAGCAGTCACGTTTTTGTCTACCGTAAAGCAGTTCGTCTGCCATAAACAGCAATGTTGTGACACTCTTAAACAGGACAATACTGCCATCTATAACATATACGGCTTTTAGAGAGTGCAGTGCACAACTGCGCACACAACAAGGAGACGAAGCAGAAGAACGAGGAAGATACAGCCATGGCGACGCCGACGACGAGTAAGATGAAGAAATACGCTTTGTTGCACCTTTCCGGCCTGAGTCTGTTAGTTTCAAATCTTGCTTTATTGATTGCTTGCACACAGCCAATCCAACACAAAACAAACTAGTCCCCGCCCACACTCATGCTACCGCTCCCTCTCTTCTCTTGCCCACACACTCACTGATGTCACTCACCTCACATGCTCACCTATTAAAGGGCCACACACACACATACGCTACCCTCATAACAGCTTGTAAGTTCCAAGCCGCAGCTGCGATTGGACCTGGATAGCCTCCGGGAGGAAGTTGTGGACTACCTAGTGCTTGGCACTGAAGATCTTCCTCAGGAAGCAAAGATTGACCGGTTTTGGGCCATGCTAGGGAGAGATGGAAGATTCCAGACTCTAATGCATTTGATGAAAGCACTTTTGTGCATGCCACACATCAATGCATCATCAGAGAGGGTGTTCAGCATTGTTAGAAAAATAGTGACAGAGAATAGAACAAGGATGGACAATTCAACCCTTAACTCAACAATGAGTAGATGAGTGTTATGTGTGTGTATATGTGTAAATAAATGAACACTGAAATTCAAGTATTTCTTTTATTTATATATACATATATATATAATAAAATAAATAAATATATATATATATACATATAGCTAGAATTCACTGAAAGTCAAGTATTTCTTAGATATATATATATATATTGTATATATATGAAATACTTGACTTGGTGAATTCTAGCTGTAAATATACTCCTCCCCTCTTAACCACGCCCCCACCCCACCCCCGACCACGCCCACCCCACCACCTCCAGAAATCGGCGGTCTCAAGGTTGGCAAGTATGGTGATGTGACAGGTGGTGACAGTACACCTACTTTGAGACAAGAGCTATAGTGATGCATGCTTGATTATGGTTTGAATTAATATCCAACAATTGCCAGAATAACTTTTTAATCGTCAATATCGGCTGCTGAGTTTCATTTTTTTAAGTTTTCCGCTCAGCATTTTTTCATTGAAAAAAATGTGCCCTGCCTAAGAAAAGGTCGAAAAACACTGCTCTGCAGTACGTATTTCAAAGTGAGGCAAAGTAGTGTAATCGCTCCTCTCAAGGTCATAAATTAGGACGTCGTCACTTGTTTTATTTTCGCCAAACACAATCCTGGGGTGTTGTCCACCCGAACACCCGAGGGGACTTGGATCGGTGAGTCGATTCAGCGGGGACCACAATAGCTGCAGCCATTGTATCATGACATGTCTCCATCAATAGGGGAAGTCAAGCCAATCTAGCAGCCAGATAATAGCAGCAGTCGCCGGACGTCTTGGAGGACTTCGTCCCACTCGGCCCGCTCAGGTCTTTCTGTCCTGAGGGGTTTGGCAACCCATGCATACACACACACACAGAGATTCACACACACATACTGTAGACTTGGGGCCCCAGCGTTCTATCATGTTGTGCTAAAGGGAAAAGCATAATGGTTTTTAAATGGATGACTCTGTGCTGGCCCAAAGAGGGAGTGTGAGACAGAAGAGAATGGCCATGGCCTGCAGCAAAGCAGCTCTTAGATTGAGCTGTCCGTCTCGCTGAAATGAGTCTGAATTAACACCTCTTCTAGTCCCCTGATGCCCCAGGACAGACAATAGTGACTTTCCTCTTAGCATTCCTCTTCGTTTATGCCATGCTGTCTGTCCTCCATACCGCTGTTTCTCTCCTCACCTACGCTCCCACTTAGAGATGCAGAGGAGAAAAAAAACCTCATCTCTAATTTTACAATCTTTTTTAGTAGAGATGTCCGATAATATCGGACTGCCGATATTATCGGACGATAAATGCTTTAAAATAAAATTTTGGAAATTATTGGTACCGGTTTCAAAAAGTAAAATTTATGACTTTTTATAACGCCGCTGTACGGAGTGGTACACGGACGCAGGGACAAGTACAGAGCAGTTGCTATGTACTGCCCGATTTTCCCGGGAGACTCACGAATTTCAGTGCCCCTCCCAAAAATCTCCCGGGGCAACCATTCTCCCGAATTTCCACCCAGACAACAATATTGGGGGTGTGCCTTAAAGGCACTGCCTTTGCGTGCTGGCCCAATCACATAATATCTACGGCTTTTCACACACACAAGTGAATGCGAGGAATACTTGGTCAACAGCCATACAGGTCACACTGAGGGTGGCCGTATAAACATCTTTAATACTGCGCCACACTGTGAACCCACACCAAACAAGAATGACAAACACATTTCGGGAGAACATCCGCACCGTAACACAACATAAACACCACAGAACAAATACCCAGAAACCCTTGCAGCACTAACTCTTCCGGGACGCTACAATATACACCCCCCGCTACCCCCTAATAATACAGAAATGACAATGAGCATTATTACACTACAAATGGAGCAATACAAATACCAATAGAAATAGCGCTATTGATAATGAACAATACCAATAATTTACCTCTATTATCAACAATACAGTTGTTCAAATGCAACAATACGTATACGTAATGATAACTTCAGATGCAAAAGAATGCAGAAAAATGGAGGGGGAGAAAGAGAAGCAACCTACATTAACCTTGTAGATTGTTATAGTAACAATAGGTTAAGCTTTGTCAGTGTGGCATGTGTTATACCCAGTTTACCCTAGGGCAACAACGTTAATATATGTTTGATGAAACGCGATTATGTGCATCAGTGTACGTATGCATATGTACTTGTATATGTACAGAATGTGTATATGTGTTTGTACAGTGAATGTATATGTACAGTATGTGTATATGTATGTTTGTACAGTGAATGTATATGTACAGTATGTGTATGTGCATGTTTGTATATTGAATGTGCGTGTGGATGTACGAACTTTGAGTATGTAAATATGTACTGTATTTGTGTATGTATGTGGGAGCATAGGTACCTATATATGTATGTATGTATGTATGTATGTGAGTATATGTGAATTTGTATGTACAATATATTCGACTCCCAGAGCCAGAGTACGTCCCCAGCCTCCCCGAGAGCCCAACCCACAAACAGTAGGTGTGGTGCCCAGGGAACCAGGGACCACCGCCCCCACGCAGCCAAGCAACATATATATATATATATATATATATATATATATATATATATATATATAAACAATTTTATTTGTTTTAATCCTCCTGGATTCAAGAAGGAAAACATAAAAAAATAAAATAAAAAATGATAGGATGAGGTGGCGACACTGCCATCCGCCCCAATGCAGCTGAGATAGGCTCCAGCACCCCCCGCGACCCCGAAAGGGACAAACGGTAGAAAATGGATGGAAGTATGATACAATTAATATGACCGAAAATCCGAGAGTTTGACTCAGTTTAATTATGGAAAACCGGAACAAATAATTTGTAATTAAAGAAATATGACTATTGAATTATCAAAATGCAATACATGACTGTCATATTGTAATCATGTAGAGGAAGCAGAAGGCACCAGGAAAGAAGGGCAAACAAGGGAATTTACCCAGAGAAAACAAGATGGTTAACAGTTATTCTGTCTGTACCGGCCCAATAATTTGGGTTACACACACTCAGCCGCGGTTCCGCACTCTCTCTCGTTACCATGCAGTTGTCTAACGTGAGAAATGTCTCGTCTTGCGCCTTACAGAACAAGCATCATATTTCTCCTGACATCTTTTCTCACGTACGTCGCCACACCTCTCTCACTGCCCTGCCGGTCTATTTGTCTAAGAGCAGCGAGAGTAGATGAGTAGATGGCAAAAAGGGGGCGCGGGGGTCTCCTCGGGGAGTCTGTCGATGATTATCAACAGGCTGACTGTTATGACTATCTGTGATAAGAGTCTGGGAGGAGGATAGCCCCTGAAGGCATCCAGTCCTAAAGCAGACAGGATATGTGAAGCAATAATAGAGCCAGAACCACAGTCAGTCATCCAACCAACACTGAGGAGGCGAGACAGATCAATCCCTCATCTGCGGTTGGGGAGCAAACACCACATGTTTTACCTTGAATGGAAACAGAAGGGACCTCGGGGTAGTAACCTCATCTAAAAAAAAGTGATTACTTCCAAAATCACTATCAATTAATAACACCGAGTATGACGCGAGGTCTCTTCATTTCGGGAAGTCGCGATGAGCGTGTGCAGATGCCGGGTTATTTCTAACGTGACGTGGATCCATCACGTTAGAAATAAAGTTGGCCTTTCAGCTGGCTGAACCTTCGCCGATGAATATGCAGCAGTCAAGTGCCGAGGGAGTAACGGGGAAAAATACTTAGTGTGTGTCATTTTTTGGAGAGGTGCCCTTTGCACCTTGAATGGCGACGCATAATATGAATGTTAAACAAGGAAATTGTGCAGCACAGCGGGTTTAATCACCAACACATTCTACAACTCATAATGCTTGACTTTCTCTTCACATTATTGTTAATAAAGTCAATTGACTCACATTCTACAAAAGTATTTTGTTATTTACATTGAGATCCTTTTTTTTTCTTTTCAAGACTTAGCTTGGTTTAAACTTGTAACCAATTAAAAATGTCATTGTGTTCATATTACAAATGCTGACCTTTTTTTTTTTTATACTTACACTACACAAGACACATGTTAAAATTAGGACCGTCAAAGTTAAGGCCGATCAATCACAAAGCATTAATGGTATTAATCATGTATCAATGATTAATCACACAATTTATTTTGACTTTACATGCTCCTTTAAAGGCCGACTGAAACCCACTACTACCGACCACGCAGTCTGATAGTTTATATATCAATGATGAAATATTAACATTGCAACACATGCCAATACAGCCGGGTTAGCTTACTAAAGTGCAATTTTAAATTTCGCGCGAAATATCCTGCTGAAAACGTCTCGGTATGATGACGCCAGCGCGTGACGTCACGGATTGTAGAGGACATTTTGGGACAGCATGGTGGCCAGCTATTAAGTCGTCTGTTTTCATCGCAAAATTCCACAGTATTCTGGACATCTGTGTTGGTGAATCTTTTGCAATTTGTTCAATGAACAATGGAGACAGCAAAGAAGAAAGCTGTAGGTGGGAAGCGGTGTATTGCGGCAGGTGTTGTGCCGGATAACGCACCCCCGCCGTAGAATGCACCCCTTGACTGTTGTGCCGGATAACACAGCCGGTGTTTCATTGTTTACATTCCCGGAAGATGACAGTCAAGCTTTACCATTGGCCTGTGGAGAACTGGGACAACAGAGACTCTTACCAGGAGGACTTTGAGTTGGATACGCAGACGCGGTACCGTGAGTACGCATGCAGCTGCGGCTTCCAAACATTTGATCGCTTGCCCGTTTGTGCGTGCCGCTATGTGCATGTCACGTACGTAACTTTGGGGAAATATATGTGCTGCATGAACTTTGGGGAGGTGAATGGTACTTTGGGCTGTGGGATTGAGTGTGTTGTGCAGGTGTTTGAGTTGTATTAGCGGGTTATATGGACGGGAGGGGGGAGGTGTTTGTTATGCGGGATTAATTTGTGGCATATTAAATATAAGCCTGGTTGTGTTGTGGCTAATAGAGTATATATATGTCTTGTGTTTATTTACTGTTTTAGTCATTCCCAGCTGAATATCAGGTCCCACCCGCCTCTCACACACATCCAAATCGCTCCCACTGCCCTCTAGTCCTTCACTCTCACTTTCCTCATCCACGAATCTTTCATCTTCACTCAAATTAATGGGGAAATCGTCGCTTTCTCGGTCCGAATCCCTCTCGCTGCTGGTGGCCATGATTGTAAACAATGAGCAGATGTGAGGAGCTCCACAACCTGTGACGTCACGCTACTCGTCTGCTACTTCCGGTACAGGCAAGGCTTTTTTATCAGCGACCAAAAGTTGCAAACTTTATCGTTGATGTTTTTTACTAAATCCTTTCAGCAAAAATATGGCAATATCTCGAAATGATCAAGTATGACACATAGAATGGACCTGCTATCCCCGTTTAAATAAGAAAATCGCATTTCAGTAGGCCTTTAACTTCACCACAGATGGCTACCTTAGAGGCGGGTCGGGTTGTTATATAGTCAGTGATCAGGTCAATGTATACATCAGTGCAAAGATAACTGAGGAGACTCCGACTGGTGTTCTCGCTGGCTGACTTCACTTCGAAATACACCCAGGCGAGACTTAAGATGAAAGTGTTGGCAAGTTTCAAACAAATAAATAACTTAGATTCAAGTAAAACATTACAAAAAAAATTCTGTATGACATTCTGACAATACAATTGCATTGGTGTCAAAATGTTGTCTTCTTTAAAGTTAATTTAGATGATTAACACAATCAATTTACGATTAATCAAAATTTAAATGTGTGATTAATTGGACTAAAAATGTTTGACAGCGCTAGTTACACTATTACCGTATTTTTCGGAGTATAAGTCGCACCGGAGTATAAGTCGCACCTGCCGAAAATGCATAATAAAGAAGGAAAAAAACATATATAAATCGCACTGGAGCCCGGCCAAACTATGAAAAAAACTGTGACTTATAGTCCGAAAAATACGGTACTTAAAAATGACTGGAGTGGTTCACATTTTCTAGCCTGCCAGTGCCTTTCTCTGTTTATACTTTATTAGTCCCAAATTCAGTGGTGTGCCGTCATTGCCAGCAAGGCCTTCTCTGCTGGCCTAACATAACCAGAAATCATGATCATAATTAAAGAAACAAGTATTTTATTTGATTTTTTTAATCTAAATATCTAAAAGTATTCATGTCATATTATGCTCCTTCCAGTGCTATTGTTTTTAAGTTATAGAGTTTTTATCCAATCAGAATTCAGCTAGCTTATGTTGCCATGCTGTGCCAAATCTGCCCGGGGCCTTCAGAATCAACAATGCGTGCACTGTAAGTGAATGGGCACATACAGTTGATAGACAGTTGCGATAGTCCATCAGATCACGAGTTGTTGTCAGTAAGGCCTTCCAGCTGGCCTAAGGCAGATATATATTGTGATGTTATGAGTTAGGTAACATAAGAACTTCATTACCCAGCATGCCACAGTAGTGAAGAGTATGCGCAGTAGCCCTGTTTAGCCATGCCGATAGCGGGATATTTTTGATGAGCACGCTGTGGAGTAAACTTTAAGAACTCAGCCAACACGCCTCGTCTGCATCTTTTATGATTAGACAAGACAACACATATATTAGCAAGGCCATTTTCAAGAAGGATATTTAAGGAGAAACTACATCTTGTGAGACTATGTCGGCCAACCCCAGAAGCTCGAATGGGTGCTACAGATTGTGAGTTCAGATATATTATTTCTTAATTTTTTCACGTTTAATATGTTTTTTTGCCATTTTAATTTTGACAGCACCACATAAGATATGTTTTATATGCTGATGCGGTTTTAGTGATGTTTAAAAGGGAACATTATCACAATTTCAGAAGGGTTAAAACCATTAAAAACCAGTTCCCAGTGGCTTATTTTATTTTTCAAAGTTTTTTTCAAAATTTTACCCATCACGCAATATCCCTAAAAAAAGCTTCAAAGTGCCTGATTTTAACCATCGTTATATACACCCGTCCATTTTCCTGTGACGTCACATAGTGATGCCGATACAAACAAACATGGCGGATAGAACAGCAAGTTACCCACATATGCGGTCCTCTCCAAGGTTTCTCATAGTCATTCACATCGACGTCCCACTAGGGTGAGTTTTTCCTTGCCCTTATGTGGGCTCTGTACCGAGGATGTCGTTGTGGCTTGTGCAGCCCTTTGAGACACTTGTGATTTAGGGCTATATAAATAAACATTGATTGATTGACTGATATAACATACATCCATAAACGTGGATGCATATGCAAAAGTGCTATACATTTATCTGTGCGGTAATCTATTTATGCATATCTGCACCTTATTGCTCTTTTATCCTGCATTACCACAAGCTAATGCAACCGAATTTCGTTCTTATCTGTACTGAAAAGCAGTGGTCCCCAACCACCCCCCAAAAAATTTTTTTTTTTCTTTTTTTTTTTTCTTGTGCGGCCCGGTATTAATCGGTCCGCGGACCGGTACCGGGCCGCACAAGAAAAAAAAAAAAAATAAATACTTTTTTTTTTTGTATTAAATCAACATAAAAACATAATATATACACTATATATCAATGTATATCAATACAGTCTGCAGGGATACAGTCCATAAGCACACATGATTGTATTTCTTTCTATAAAAAAAAATAAATAAAATTTAAAAAAAATAAAATAAAATAAAAATCACCCCCCCCGGTCCGCGGGACAAATTTTCAAGCGTTGACCGGTCCGCAGCTACAAAAAGGTTGGGGACCACTGCTGTAAAGTTCAAATTTGAATGACAATAAAAAGGGAGTCCAAGTCTAATGTGTCAGGTAAACCGCGACAAATGGGGCCATATGAATCTCCTTCTTACTGTAGCTGTGAAAATATTTGATTTATAAATAAAGATTCCGATTTTGCGGACTTCCGTTTATCGCAGAAACCGTTTTTTTATGGCAACACTCAAAACAGATCCAGTCCTGTTCAACCTCACCCAGACACAGACAGATAGGCTTTGGTGGAAGTCACTGCCAATATTTCACTCCCCTTCTAAGGATCACATCATGAAGCCAACATAAAAATCAGTGAAATGCGAAGCGGGTCTGAAAATGTTATGTCTGATTGGCCGTACGAGAGTAAAAAAAAAAAAGGACATAACGAGACTACATCTGACTTTCTTTTCTTAACGAGCTTGCTGAAGCAACTTCAATATGGACTAATGTCATGTCCAAATGAAAATTAATAGCGCAATATGCCGCCATCGTGCTCGGTCATGCTTCTTCCATTTCCATATCGGGTGGCGTGACCAAATGAGCGCGCCTACACAGGCCAACGCCTAGAAAAGCTGATACCTCGGCTAATCAGTGAGATTTTTCCATCTGACAATGCTGTGCGGCTACGTACATAGACGAGTGTGTGTGTGCGTGTGTGTGTGTGTGCACGGTCGCAAAGATGAGGTCCAATCAGGACACGGGGATGCAAATGGAGCCTGCTCTGATGATGAGATAGATGCTTGTGAATGAACTGTGATTGCTGGAAATGTGAACGTGTGAATGCAGAGTGACTCATTCATCACTCTGCCTCTTCAGCGTAATACCCTGCCCTCTTTTGTGTGACTATTCAAAATCCTTCATTTAATATCACGTGCACTTACTGTATTAGGGGCGAAAAAATTAGGTCAAGGGTGAAGAAGGGACTAGAACATAGTTCCTACCTCCCATCCATAGGAGCTGCTTTTGCCAGCGTTGTGCAGACCGAACCTCTCGCCGACGCCGATTCGGGTCTTGGCCCAGACGCCCAAGCCGGCGCCCGGCACCGAAGACTCCCGCAGCTCCAGATCGCCGGGGATCGGAATGTCGTCTGGAATGTAGACGGGCGCCTCGTAGGGCGAGCCTTCCTTGGGCGTGGTGAAGTCCTGGTCATTGCTACTGCTGCTGTTGTTGTGGAGGTGATGGTGGCTGCTGCTGTAGATGTGGGGGTGCAACAGGTGGTGGTGGTGGTTGTTGTTGTTGTTTGGATGGGAAGGGATAGGGGAGGGCAGGGGGGACATGTTGAGGACGCCGTCCTCGGCGTCGTCTTCCGGACTGTCGGCGCAAATGCCGCCCGCCGCCAAGCCCGGGAGGTCGGCCTCTGTGTCGTACATGCTGTCCACTGGCTCACTGTCATCTGAGAACATAAACGGACGTTTGTAAGACGGAGTAGGAAAGTAAACAAGACATGTAAAACAATAGCATATGTTGGGATCCCTTGGAAAACAATACAGGGGAACCTCGATTTACCAACCCCTCATGGTAAAAAAAAAAATATTTTTTACGAACAACAGACCGAATAAAAACATGCTTTAATTTACAAACCCCGTTTCCATATGAGTTGGGAAATTGTGTTAGATGTAAATATAAAACGGAATACAATGATTCAGTTGAATATGCTACAAAGACAACATATTTGATGTTCAAACTCATAAACATTTTATTTTTTTTTGCAAATAATCATTAACTTTAGAATTTGATGCCAGCAACACGTGACAAAGAAGTTGGGAAAGATGGCAATAAATACTGATAAAGTTGAGGAATGCTCATCCAACACTTATTTGGAACATCCCACAGGTGAACAGGCAAATTGGGAACAGGTGGGTGCCATGATTGGGGATAAAAGTTGATTCCATGAAATGCCTAGTCCAGGGGTCGGCAACCCAAAATGTTGAAAGAGCCATATTGAACCAAAAATACAAAAACAAATCTGTCTAGAGCCACAAAAAATTAAAAGCCATATTACATACAGATAGTATGTCATGAGATATAAATTGAATTAAGAGGACTTAAAGGAAACTATATGAGCTCAAATATAGCTATAAATGAGGCATAATGATGCAATATGTACATATAGCTAGCCTAAATAGCATGTTAGCATCGATTAGCTTGCAGTCATGCAGTGACCAAATATGCCCGATTAGCACTCCACACAAGTCATTAACATCAACAAAACTCACCTTTGTGCATTCACGCACAACCTTAAAAGTTTGGCGGACAAAATGAGACAGAAAAAGAAGTGGCATAAAACACGTCCGAGAAAGTCGGAGAAAAGTTATAAATGTAAACAAACTACGGTGAGTTCAAGGACCGCCAAAATTAGTAGGACAAAACGGCGCTCGCCAAATACTCGAATCCGTGAAGCTGACAGTGTGCTTTATAACAATTAGGGAGGTTTGTGTCATGTTTGTCCTCCTACAGAAACCATATTAAAACAAAAAAAATATTTTTTTCCCCTCATCTTTTTCCATTTTTCATACATTTTTTAAAAAGCTCCAGAGAGCCACCAGGGTGGCGCTAAAGAGCCGCATGCGGCTCCAGAGCCGCGGGTTGCCGACCCCTGGCCTAGTCATTCACAAACAAGGATGGGGCGAGGGTCACCACTTTGTCAACATATGCGTGAGCAGATTGTTGAACAGTTTAAGAAAAACCTTTCTCAACCAGCTATTGCAAGGAATTTAGGGATTTCACCATCTACGGTCCGTAATATCATCAAAGGGTTCAGAGAATCTGGAGAAATCACTGCACGTAAGCAGCTAAGCCCGTGACCTTCGATCCCTCAGGCTGTACTGAATCAACAAGCAACATCAGTGTGTAAAGGATATCACCACATGGGCTCAGGAACACTTCAGAAACCCACTGTCAGTAACTACAGTTGGTCGCTACATCTGTAAGTGCAAGTTAAAACTCTCCTATGCAAGGCGGTGTATTAGTGCCCAAGACATGGGTAACTTACACATCTGTGAAAGCGCCATTAATGCTGAAAGGTACATACAGGTTTTGGAGCAACATATGTTGCCATTCAAGCAACGTTACCATGGACACCCCTGCTTATTTCAGAAAGACAATGCCAAGCCACGTGTTACATCAACGTGGCTTCATAGTAAAAGAGTGCGGGTACTAGACTGGCCTGCCTGTAGTCCAGACCTGTGTCCTATTGAAAATGTGTGGCGCATTATAAAGCCTAAAATACCACAACAGAGACCCCCGGACTGTTGAACAACTTAAGCTGTACATCAAGCAAGAATGGGAAAGAATTCCACCTGAGAAGCTTAAAAAAATGTGTCTCCTCAGTTCCCAAACGTTTACTGAGTGTTGTTAAAAGGAAAGGCCATGTAACACAGTGGTGAACATGCCCTTTCCCAACTACTTTGTCACGTGTTGCAGCCATGAAATTCTAAGTTAATTATTATTTGCAAAAAAAAAAAAAAAGTTTATGAGTTTGAACATCAAATATCTTGTCTTTGTAGTGCATTCAATTGAATATGGGTTGAAAATGATTTGCAAATCATTGTATTCCGTTTATATTTACATCTAACACAATTTCCCAACTCATATGGAAACGGGGTTTGTACAAACTTTTTCTCTGCGTACAACATTTTATGTGCCTCGGAGCGGAGTAATTTTGTCCCCGGCAGCACATCCATTGCGGACGCTCCTTCTGTTAGTACAGCACTAACTGCAAGATTTTTCAATAAAGGTAATCTAGTCGATTCTAGTTTCGCTAGCTCAATAGGAGTCAAAAGAAAGCAATGGAAGCTATTTGTGGTTTGAAACATTCAGGAGGTATCCACAGCGTTGTCGACACTGCCTGCTCCCCCACTTCTGCTGCATGCAAACATGACTAAACAAAAATGTAGTTTATGTTTTATTCTTAATCATTGGAGCGACCTGGCTGTGAAAGCTAAGGAGGTTTGTGATTTCAAGCTGTGGGCGCACCACTGGGCTAGTGACAGTGTGTGTGTGCGTGTCGGCAGGGTGGCTGTGTTTGAGGAGGACGGTTCAGCTCCTTGTTATTTTAACTTTGCTATTAACTAGAACGTTGATCAATCACACCTTTGTTAGGTTTGTTTGATATACAGCAGAGTATACCACTTCATATAGTGATCTATGGACTGGACTCTCACTATGATGTTAGATCTACTATGGACTGGACTTTCACAATATTATGTCAGACCCAGTCGACGTCCATTGCATCCGGTCACCCACATATGCGGTCCTCTCCAAGGTTTCTCATAGTCATTCACATCGACGTCCCACTGGGTTGTGAGTTTTTCCTTGCCCTTATGTGGGCTCTGTACCGAGGATGTCGTTGTGGCTTGTGCAGCCCTTTGAGCCACTTGTGATTTAGGGCTATATAAATAAATATTGATTGATTGATTGATTGATCAAACTGTACAAAAAATTAATAAAATATAGACTTTTGTCGAGGCAGGAACCCATTATTCACGTTTACATTGTTTCTTATAGAAACATCTGCTTCAGTGTACGGACATTTTTACGAACCCCATTCAAGAGCCAATTAAGCTCATAGATCAAGGTTCCAATGTATTTGTTTATATTATGTATTTTATCTACAAAATAATTAAATATTTGAATAAACAAGAGTTAATGTTGATTGTGGCTAATCATGAATAATTATTTTTTTCACAATGACATGATTTGGATGTGACGAAAGCGAAACTTGAAAGGAGATCAGCATGAATGGTATCATATCAGCAGTTTTATCAGCATAATATTATCTTGTCCACACTGCATTGGACTAGATGTTTTCGCAAATGGATTTATGAAACAAAAGAAAACTAAAGAATATAACCAAAACATATTCCTGGCTTCTTTTGGACAATAAATTGATGGTTTTGTAAATGCATGGGTATGTGGTAATATGTACTGTATGTGGTAAAACATATTTGCACTAGAACAATTTGCAGCTGCGAGGTAGTTATCCTTTGACAGTTTTTAATGTACACTGTACAAAATTATAAGGATTTTACAGCATTTAACAGTATTTTGAAGAAAATACTGCACATTACAACAGATTAATATACCGTATTTTTCGGAGTATAAGTCGCACCGGAGTATAAGTCGCACCTGCCAAAAATGCATGATAAAAAAAGAAAAAAACATATATAAGTCGCACTGGAGCCCGGCCAAACTATGAAAAAAACTGCGACTTATATTCCGAAAAATACGGTAAATATTACGATATCCTTATATTTCGCAGCAAATTCAACTTTTCACATTATTTCACAGTAAACAACTGCAATCATGGTCCTCTGTAATATCACAACAAATTACTGTTATTTAAAACTGTCTCTTAAGGGGCTCTGTAGACTACGCTTCACACTCTTGTACAGTAAGTGGCAGTATGCTGTTAAACCAAGGGCGTAATTAAGTATACAATTACAAATGTGAAGTTACTGCATGTATGTGTATTGTCATGAACAATAAAATTACAAAAAAATTACAGCATTTTGTTGTAATTGTATAGTCATTAACCGTACAATGTAGGGTTGTACAGTATACCGGTATAGGTATAGTACCGCAATACTAATGAATCATATTTGGTACTATACCGCCTCTGAAAAGTACCGGTTGATTATGACCAATGTATGATCCTGTAACGACTTGGTATCAGATTGATACCCAAATTTGTGGTATCATACAAAACTAATGTAAAGTATCAAACAACAGAAAAATAAGTGATTATTATTATTATTTTAACAGAAGTGTAGATAGAACATGTTAAAAGAGAAAGTAAGCATATTAACAGTAAATGAACAAGTAGATTCATAATTAATTTTCTACCATTTGTCCTTAATAATTTTGACGAAACAGAATGATAAATGACACAATATGTTACTGCATACGTCAGCAGCTGAATTAGGAGCCTTTGTTTGCTACTAAAAGACAAGTTGTCTTGTATGTTCACTATTTTATTTAAAGACAAACTTGCAATAAGAAACATATGTTTAATGTACCGTAAGATTTGTTTGTTAAAATAAAGCCAAAATGCATTTTTTTGTGGTCCCCTTTATTTAGAAAAGTATCGGAAAGTACCGTAAAGTATCGAAATCATTTTGGTACCGGTACCGCTACCAAAATATTGGTATCGGGACAACATTAATACAGTGGCAGCTCTGCTGTTGCAGTAAATTGCTGGAAGGATATTTCACAGTAAATTACTGTCAATATTACTGTAAATGTAATGTGATGATTAGCCATTGATTCAAATCGCGATTCTCACGTTGTGCGATTCAGAATCGATTCTCATTTTTTTAAAATCGATTTTTTTAATTAATTATTATTTTTTTTTTTTTTAATTAATCAATCCAACAAAACAATACACAGCAATACCATAACAATGCAATCCAATTCCAAAACCAAACCCGACCCAGCAACACTCAGAACTGCAATAAACAGAGCAATTGAGAGGAGACACAAACACGACACAGAACAAACCAAAAGTAGTGAAACAAAAATGAATATTATCAACAACAGTATCAATATTAGTTACAATTTCAACATAGCAGTGATTAAAAATCCCTAATTGACATTATCATTAGACATTTATAAAAAATAAATAAAAAAAGAACAATAGTGTCACAGTGGCTTACACTTGCATTGCATCTCATAAGCTTGACAACACACGGTGTCCAATATTTTCACAAAAATAAAATAAGTCATATTTTTGGTTCATTTAATAGTTAAAACAAATTTAAATTATTGCAATCAGTTTGATAAAACATTGTCCTTTACAATTATAAAAGCTTTTTACAAAAATCTACTACTCTGCTTGCATGTCAGCAGACTGGGGTAGATCCTGCTGAAATCCCATGTATTGAATGGATAGAGAACCGTTTTGAAACAAGGGGAAAAAATCGTTTTTGAATCAAGAATCGTGTTGAATTGAAAAAAAAAAAACGATTTTGAATCGAATCATGACCCCAAGAATCAATATTGAATCGAATCGTGGGACACCCAAAGATCATACTTGCCAACCTTGAGACCTCCGATTTCGGGAGGTGGGGGGTGGGGGCGTGGTCGGGGGTGGGGTGGGGCGTGGTTAAGAGGGGAGGAGTATATTGACAGCTAGAATTCACCAAGTCAAGTATTTCATACATATACATATACATATATATACATATATATATATATATATATATATATATATATATATATATATATATATATATATATATATATTTACATCCTGAAAATATGCAAACAAAACTGTGTTTGGATAATTGATACTTCAAACTTGCATAAATAAATATTAAGGAATATAACATAACTTGGCTTCTGAGAGTTTCAAAATGTAATGAATAAAATGCTAAAGTTGTTGATAAACAAGCAATTATTTTAATAATTAAATATGGTCATTTTAAATGAATTATTATGATAATTTAAAATCAATTATTTCAAATATGTTTATTTTAATGTATAATTCTATGGCTGGATGTAATAAGGAGTCAGGAAAAAATAAAAATAAAATACAATTAATTTTGATGTTTTTAGCAAAATATAGTAAAAATGTATTTTTATTTTTTTTAAATTAATAAATATATTTATTTTTTAGGTAAGATAAACATAATAATACAATGTATCTCTAGTCTGGATGATTTAGTTCTTGTCACCCTGTTGTCCTCCCGTCATGAAAAAAGGCTGTCCTCACTCAGGTCTGCATGGAGCTGGAGGGGGCGTGGCTTCCAGCTCCGGCTGAAAACCAGGAGATTTTCGGGAGAATATTTGTCCCGGGAGGTTTTCGGGAGAGGCGCTGAATTTCGGGAGTCTCCCGGAAAATTCGGGAGGGTTGGCAAGTATGCCCAAAGATTCACAGCCCTATTAGCCAGTATTTTTTCTGTGAATTTACAATGACATTTTTTAAAGTGCGTGCACTAACATTTGTTTTTTTTTAACTTTTTTAAGTGTTACACAACTGACGGCTCAATCCTGCATGTTTATATAATTATGCGACTTCCCATCCAAGAGCATCTTCCTTTTTTTTCTCCTCCGTCGGCCTGAACTTGATGCATTTTGTCAAAAGTCTGTTTACTATCTAAACATGCGGGCTGGCAATCATTTGGCTCACTAGGCCCAAAATTACATCAGGCGTGTTTCTAATCAACGTCCCTCCCTCCATGTCGACCGGTGCCAAGCTTGGAAGCCCCTTTCCCAGGTTGTAGTTAGCGATGCTAAATGTGGACGGGTTTGTTATTTAACTCCTATTTATTTAGTTTAATAGCATGTGATGTTTGAAATGCATCAGTCATAAGTGTAATGCAGAGGTTATATTTCAGTGCTGTTTGGGAAGTGCTAGGAAACCAACTGAATGAGCCAATCAAACACTTCACGGTTATTATAAGAGCTCATTTGCAGTACAGATCATCCTTTTTTTTTTGTTTTTTTTTTGTCCGTTGCTAAATATTTGGCCCCCTGCCTAGTGACAGATGTGGCCTGTGAACGCTGGTAAATTAACTGACATGTAAGTTTTTAATGCGAAACGTGAAACTAGGAGAGCAGAGGGGAGCGTCTGCTCATGTTGGAAGAGAAAAAAATCTGTGCAGCCGCGCCATGCAGCTCCAGGAAACGAATCACATAAAGTTGCAGCAGTAAAATTCTGCCTTTTATGACCGATTTTGCGTCATTCGGACATTTTTTTTTTTTTTTTGGACTGGAAAATAAGACTTTTTTTTTTTTTTTTTTTTTTTTTTTTTTAATGATCACTGTTTCACAGGAGGTAGGGTGCAGGCGCACGACTCCCACTGTACAATCAAAAGTGTTTTCAGGCAGTTAAACACTTTCTTTTCCCCTCTTTGCTATCCCCGCTTTTCTCTGGCACTTGACCCACTGGGGAGCAATTTCGACAATCAGCGACAGCATCGGAAAATCTAATAAATTCTATTTGGCTTGAAAAGCCCCCGTGCACGTAAAAATGAACACGTCTCTGTTTATTACGTACAGTAAAAACATATCCTCACTATTGAATTATTTTATATTAAATAACAGTGTTTTTTTGCCCTTATTGTTTTCACATATCTCACAGCCGTTGCTTATAGCATTGTTTTGTGCGCATTTGCACAATAACATTGGATTTTATTTGACATTACTACGTCATAGAAATTGGGGTAACACTTTAGTATGGGGAACATATTCTAAGTAACAAAGACTTAATTTAGAGTTATTTGGACACTTGGGGAACATATTCTAAGTAACAAAGACTTAAGGGTTAGGGTTATTGTAGTTTTGTGTTTTGTTATGTAAGAACAGACTATATTCATTAAGTGGTACCGTATTTTTCGGACTATAAGTCGCAGTTTTTTTCATAGTTTGGCCGGGCTCCAGTGCGACTTATATATGTTTTTTTCCTTTTTTATTATGCATTTTCGGCAGGTGCGACTTATACTCCGGTGCGACTTATACTCCGAAAAATACGGTATTAAGGGGAGAATCATATACAACAACTTCCTTACTTACCGTATTTTCCGCACTATTAGCCGCACCTAAAAACCACAAATGTTCTCAAAAGCTGACAGTGCGGCTTATAACCCGGTGCGCTTTATATATGGATTAATATTAAGATTCATTTTCATAAAGTTTAGGTCTCGCAACTACGGTAAACAGCCGCCATCTTTTTTTCCCGTAGAAGAGGAAGCGCTTCTTCTTCTACGGTAAGCAACCGCCAAGGTAAGCACCCGCCCCCATAGAAGAGGAAGCGCTTCTTCTTCTACTGTAAGCAACCACCAAGGTAAGCACCCGCCCCCGTAGAAGAAGAAGTGCGCGGATATTACGTTTCATTTCATTTGTATGTTTACATCTGTAAAGACCACAAAATGGCTCCTATTAAGAGACACGCGTACAACGCAGAATTCAAACTCAAGGCAATAAGTCACGCAGTAGAACACGGAAATGGAGTAGCAGCAAGAGAATTGAACATAAATGAATCAATGGTGCGTAGGTAGAGGAAGCAACAAGATGACCTGTGCCACTAAGACAGGGAGACAGCGCCGGACGACATACGCCAACATCTGCCAGTGGATTGTAAATGCCTGGGCGGATATATCGGTCTCAACTGTGGTCCGAGCTTTCCGGAAGGCAGGATTCACGGAACTGCTGGACAACAACAGCAACATTGACTCTGATGACTTCGACGAGACGGAGCCGGCCATTTTGGATGCCGTATTCGCCCAACTTGTTAATTCAGACACTGAAGAAGAATTCGAGGGATTTATGGATGAGGAATAATTTCAGAAAGTGAGCTTTAAATGTTTATTTTGTGTGATGTGTGACATAAATTTTCGAGCAACGTTGAGTTATTGATGTTGCTATTGCTCTGCACTAATTTGAGTGTTACTATTTTTGTGATTGCACATTTGCACATTACATTTTGGGGGTGAACAGAGTTGTTAGAACGCTGGTTTGTAATATATTATTAAAGTTTGACTGACCTATCTGACTGTTTTTTTGACATTCCCTTTAGCGCAGCGTAGGCACGGCTTATAACCCGGCTTATAACCCGGGGCGGTTTATAGGTGAACAAAGTTTTGAAATATGCCATTCATTGAAGGTGCGGCTAATAACCCGGGGCGGCTTATAGTGCGGAAAATACGGTAGTACTAATAAGCAATCATTCTGAGGTTATTTAGGGAAGACTCTTAGTTAAAGGCTTACTGGTTGTATAATAAGGCCATGCAGAATAAGGCATTAATAAGTACTTAATAATGACTAATTAAGAGCCAATATGTTACTAATTTGCATGTTAATAAGCAACTAATTAATGGTGAATATGTTCCCCATACTAAAGTGTTACCGAAATTGGATTTATGGCTTTCAAAGAGCCGTTTGAAGAAATGTCGCGTTGTTGTTTTTCGTTTTTCTTTTTTTTTTCAGAAGTAACATGTTTTTTATCAAGGAAAGAAAATTACTGGCAGCAGTAATAAAATAAGTTGTAGATCAGAATAATTCAAACTTCCCTAACCCTCTAACCCTAGCCCTAACCCTAACCAAATAACTCTAAATTAAGTCTTTGTTACTTACAATATGTTCTCCTAGGTTCCAAATAACTCTTAATTAAGTCGTTGTTACTTAGAATATGTTCCCCATACTAAAATGTTACCATTATTATTACTTCATAAAACTACTTTAGTTGTTAGTAGTATAATACATAAACTGTATAGTTGTTATAAAACATTTGTATCTTAGAGTTTGTCTTTCTTCTGAAAAGGCATGTCATATGTTAAAATGGTGCTGTTTTAAGAGGGCAATTAAAAAAAAACAATTAAATCGATTTTAATGAATTTCAAGGGGCAACATTGACTTGTGATACAAGTGTTTTAAGTGAAGAGCTCCATCACAAAACCAACTGAGCTCGTAAGTTGACGTACTGGTGTACAGACACAAAATAAAAAATATAAATAAGAATAATATGTGAACAGTACCGTATTTTTCGGACTGTAAGTCGCAGTTTTTTTCATAGTTTGGCCGGGCTCCAGTGCGACTTATATATGTTTTTTTCCTTCTTTATTATGCATTTTCGGCAGGTGCGACTTATACTCCGGTGCGACTTATACTCCGAAAAATACGGTATGTCTTTAAAAAATAGCATGAATAAAACTAGATTAAAAATTAGAACAACATTTGAATTCTTGGAGTGTGTATCCTGTATTAAAAACTGGTTGTCCTCAAATTTCCTCCAGATAAATTCAAACAAAACGGAAACTCTGATAATGGCTCCCGATAAAAAGATCCCCCTGATCAAGAACTCCCTTGGTGCTCTGGGTGCATCTGTTAAAAGCAGCCTCAGAAACATTAGGGTTGTGTTTGATCAGTCCATGTCTTTGGAGGGTCACTGTCGTCAACTGACCAAAAACTGTTTTTATCATCTCAGAAATATTTCTAAAGTGAGAAATTTGTTGGAATCTCGAAATGATCATTCACGCGTTCATTTTGTCTTGCATTGACTATTGCAATTCTCTTTTCAACAAGTCAACGCTAAAGAGACTTCAGACTGTACAAAATGTGGCTGCAAGACTTTTGAGTAGAGATGTCCAATAATATCGGCCGATTAATGCTTTAGAATGTAATATCGGAAATTATCGGTATCGTTTTGTCTTTATTAAGGGTATCGTTTTTAAAAAAAACACATTTTTTAATTAAATCAACATAAAAAACACAAGATACACTTACAATTAGTACACTAACCCCAAAAACTTCCCTCCCACATTTCCACTCATTCACACAAAAGGGTTGTTTCTTTCTGTTATTAATATTCTGGTTCCTACATTATATATCAATATATATCAATACAGTCTGCAAGGGATACAGTCCGTAAGCACACATGATTGTGCGTGCTGCTGGTCCACTAATAGTAAATGATAAATGGGTTGTACTTGTATAGCGCTTTTCTACCTTCAAGGTACTCAAAGCGCTTTGACACTACTTCCACATTTACCCATTCACACACACATTCACACACTGATGGCGGGAGCTGCCATGCAAGGCGCTAACCAGCAGCCATCAGGAGCAAGGGTGAAGTGTCTTGCTCAGGACACAACGGACATGACGAGGTTGGTACGAGGTGGGGATTGAACCAGGGACCCTCGGGTACTAACCTTTAACAGTTAATTTTACTCATTTTCATTCATTACTGGTTTCTATGTAACTGTTTTTATATTGTTTTACTTTCTTTTTTTATTCAAGAAAATGTTTTTAATTTATTTATCTTATCTTATTTTATTTTTTATTTTTTAAAAAGGACCTTATCTTCACCATACCTGGTTGTCCAAATTAGGCATAATAATGTGTAAATTCCACGACTGTATACATCGGTATCGGTTGATATCGGTATCAGTAATTAAGGGTTTGGTAAATATCGGAATATCGGCAAAAAGCCATTATCGGACATCCCTACTTTTGACCGGTGCACCCAGAACAGCCCACATCACCCCTATTTTATCCAGTCTTCATTGACTTCCAGTTAAATTCCGCATTGAGTTTAAGATTTTAGTCCTGACATTCCTTGCGTTGCATGGTGGGGGCCCCTCAGTACATCACTGACTTGCTATGCCCCTACTCTTAATGGCGCAGCATACGGTCTTCAGGCCAGGGTCTTCTAAAGATCCCGAAAACTCGTTATAAGACCTGGCATTCCATGCTACAGCTCCCAGACTCTGGAACAATTTGCACCAGTCCCTCCGTGATGTTGACTGTGTTGAAACTTTTAAGAAACATTTGAAAACTTCTCTTTTTAGTAAAGCTTTTAGTTAATACATCTTTTAACTATCATTTGTAATCCACTTTGTATAAGTTTTATGATGTTGCCCCTGTTGTTTTAATTGAATTGTTGTTTTACTTCGCCTGTGTTTTGTACAGCGCTTTGTGATTGTATCTTTGAAAAGCGCTTTATAAATAAAATGTACTTACTAACAAAATAAAAATGTGAACTTAGCATTTAACTACCCTACTTGGTGAGAGTACACCTGAACTACTTTACAAATCCACAGCAGAGCGATTCAAAAAAAGGGGAATCGAAGTGCTCCTTGGATTCCTTTGTCTCTGACTCATTTTCCAGTCTGTCAGGTGGCGCACACATGCCTGGACGATTTGCATCTAAACGGTGAATCGGTTCTCATCGTTCACTTAAAATAGTCGTTCAAACGACTTGACTTGTTCGCAAATCTCTTCCACTCAGTAAACCAGGAACAGGTAAAGGAAAAAAGTCAAATTAAATGTCCTTAGTTTTTTAAAGTGAAGCTGTTTGAGGAGAAAGCAGAGAACTACACACCACTAAGGACAAACTGATCATGTTATTCCAGACAGTAAAAATCAGCAGTATAAAAAATAAAAAAAAAGAGCGGACAAAGAGGAGGAGACAAAGAGTCTAAAAACTGACGACGGCGCTGCTTTTAAACATGTGAATGTTAGCTCTGAGTCTCAGACGACCCAAAAAGAGATGTTGGCTTCGCCTCCCACAGGACCTCTAAAAAAAACAGCCCGGCCAGATAGTGCCTTCCTCTCCCGAGCTCCTGATGTTGTTCTTTCTCTCTCTGCTCCTCTCGCCATCTCCTTCTCTTTTACGGGCAGCTATTTATCCTGATTACATCAGGGGTCAATCATTAATTCGCACCTTGGGGGTCCCCGTGCTGGCGGTGGCTACAATGGGCTGCTTGTTCAGTGGCTGTTATTCCAGTGGAAAACGCCGCCTGCACCGCCGGAGAGCCCGGGCGCAGGCCACATGAAGGCATCCCATCTTGTTGATAAACTCCAAATGCACGCCATAAAGCTATAAGCTCTTTGCTTTGTAGCGTAGAACACAATGACAACAATTTTAAGGCAGGTATTAGAGCACAGATGCAAGCACAACCCATTTGCATCTGAAGGACCTCCAACTTGACATATGTTAGATCAGATTGTGTTGTGGGTAGGGTTGTACGGTATACCGGTATTAGTATAGTACCGCGATACTAATGAATAATTTTCGGTACTATATCGTACCGGTCCCACCCCCGCGCCCGCGTTGTCGTCACGTCGTGTCAATGCTGGTTTATGAGCAGACGAGCATGTTCGGCGGCACACAATCTCAGAGTACTTACAAGCAGACACAGTGTGTAGACAGAAAAGGGAGAACGGACGCATTTTGGCTTGAAAACTAAAGGTAAAGGTGACGTTATAACACTGAAACGCCCTCAGGAAGAGATGCTTTAAGACATGGCTAGCTAGCTAGCGGCTAACGTCCATGTTTCAGTTACTTCTAAATCACTAATCCTCGCCTCCATGGCGACAAATAAAGTACATTTCTTACAAGTATCATCCCTGCAGGACGAGGAATAGCTAAACATGCTTCACTGCATACCGTAGCTCACCGGCATCAGAATGTAAACAAACGCCATTGGTGGATCGACACCTAACATCCACTGTAATGATACCAAGTACAGGCACGTATCTAGTCGACACTACTATGATTCCGTCAATATTTTTTGGCATCACATCTTCTTTCGTTTTTAAAAAAATCATATTATGTTTATGAACTCAGGAAATATGTCCCTGGACTTTGAATATGACCAATGTATGATACTGTTACGACTTGGTATCAGATTGATACCCAAATTTGTGGTATCATCCAAAACTAATGTAAAGTATCAAAGAACAAAAAAACAAGTGATTATTACATTTTAAAAGAAGTGTAGATAGAACATAACAAAAGAGAAAGTAAGCAGATATTAACAGTAAATGAACAATTAGATTAATAATTAATGTTGTACCACTTGTCCTATAATAATGTTGACAAAATAATAGAATGATAAATGACACAATATGTTACTGCATACGTCAGCAGACTAATTAGGAGCCTTTGTTTGTTTACTTACTCCTAAAAGACAAGTTGTCGAGTATGTTCACTATTTTATTTAAGGACTAAATTGCAATAAGAAACATATGTTTAATGTACCCTAAGATTTTTTGTATGAAGCACAGGGTTCAAAACATGTGGGAAGAAAAGCAGCGTATAGTCCGAAAATTTTCCAGGTTCACAAGTTTCACATGCCACCAATAAATTTAGCCTAGTCACATCAGACCAATGGAATTGCCGTATGGGTCATGGTGGACCAATTTAATTGTTATATCGCTAAAATCACTGAGATCATTATTCATACGTTTCTTACTCCTCATCTCGATGACTGTAACATATTATTTTCGGGCCTCCCTATGTCTAGCATTAAAAGATTACAGTTGGTACAAAATGCAGCTGCTAGACTTTTGACAAGAACAAGAAAGTTTGATCATATTACACCTATACTGGCTCACCTGCACTGGCTTCCTGTGCACTTAAGATGTGACTTTAAGGTTTTATTACTTACATATGAGATACTTAACGGTCTAGCTCCATCCGATCTTGCCGATTGTATTGTACCATATGTCCCGGCAAGAAATCTGCGTTCAAAGAACTCCGGCTTATTAGTGATTCCCAGAGCCCAAAAAAAGTATGCCGCCTATAAACCATTTTCTATTCGGGCTCCAGTACTCCAAAATGCCCTACCAGGAACAGTTAGTGAGGCTACCTCAGTAGAAGCATTTAGGTCCCATTTTAAATTCATATGAAAATGCTAGCCTTTTTAGACCAGTTGATCTGCCGTCTCTCTTTTCTGCTCTGCCCCCATCTCCTACATGGAGGGGTAATAAGGTAGCCACAGACCAGCTTCCACAGGTGATTTTCTAGCTGTTCCAAGTTGGGACCCGGTGTGGACCACTCCTCTTTTAGTGCATCAGTTAGTGACGTCTCTGCGATGCAAGAGGATCCCCTACTGACCCACCATAAACTGGACTCTCACTTTATGAAGTCGGGACCCAGAGTGAACCACTTCTTATGCATCAGTCGGTGACATCACGGCACCCCGACTTGTCTACATGCAAGAGGATCCCCTGCTGGCCCCACTATGGACTGGACTCTCACATTAACCATATCCACTGCACCGGACACCCAGGAGGATCCCAACATCTGCGGTCCCTTTCAGGGTTTCTCATTGTATCATTGGGTTGAGTTATTTCTTGCCCTGATGTGGGATCTGAGCCGAGGATGTCATTGTGGCTTGTGCATCCATTTGAGACATTTCTGATTAAGGGCTATATAAGTAAACTTTGATTGATTGATTTTCAACCACTGCCTCACCAATAACACATCTGCACATTGGTGAGCCTTTAGCCTGAAGGATATCAAAAGACGACAGCTGTACTAACACGGAAGTACTGAGCGCCACATCTTGATAATGACACCGCTAATGTCAGCGCTATGCTATGTGGAGACCAGTATTGATGCACTTAATCTTCGACACCAATAATACAGCTCAACGATATCTGTGACCCTTTGTCGTTAGCAATGTAAAATGACCAATGCAATCTTTGCTGTGACTGTCAGGTTGACCTTGTTTGTGCAGAACAACACAGGCCCATGGTTGCAGCACATCAAGGCCCAGTTCTAAGTTCTGACTAGGGTTGGGCGATATTTCGATACACGCGATATATCGCCGGTTTGTCTCTGTGCGATATAGAAAATGACTATATCTTGATATCGAGTATACGTTCTCACGCAGTTGCTTTTAGCTGCGGGCATTACACTACAGGCTCTCCTCGCTCTTTCCTTCTCACAGACACCAAGCGCACCTTCTTACACACGTCACATACTGTCACGTCATACGTCACATACGTATACGCCCTCCCCGAGCAGAGAGGTAGCGGCATGGGTAACATTAGCTGTGATGCTAGCGCAGTGGTGCGAGCGCTAATACAAGAAAAAGAAGGTGCGAATCTGGTAACAAATGGAGAAATAATTAATTCCCAAGAAAAACAGCAGGGGATCCATCGTCTGGCAGTGGTTTGGCTTCAAGTGGGAATATGTCGAACAGACAACCGTAATTTGTCAAGTGTGGGGCGAAAGCGTTGCTATAAAAAGTAGCATTACTGCTGTAACAAGCAGTTCAGGGTGTCCCAAGTTACCGGAGTGTGTTAGGTAAGGAGGAGGAGTTTTGTCCCTCCAGATTTGTTGCCGTAGGGCTGTGACGTAGGGTGTGTGTGGTTGTGGAAGGAGGTGTGTGATGTTGACATTAAAGAAGCGGTGGCTACCGAACCTGCTCTAATGTCTCCCGTTTATTATTTTATTAGATAAGTACACTGTATAGGCGAACCCAGGACACTCGGCTACACTGCTAATATGTAGCATCATTTGAAAAGTCACCTGCTAGAGAATGAAAAGTGCTTACTCCGCACGTCAATATCTCCGTTTGGTGCCACACGCCCACACCATCAAAATGCCGAGGCAAACATTTCCAGATCAACACCGTATGAAAAAAATTGTGATTTTTTTAGTTGTGATTTCCTTCTCTGCATGAAAGTTTAAAAGTAGCATATATTAATGCAGAATGAAGAAGAATGTTTTAATGTAGACACATAGAATCATCATAATGCTGTGATTATATGCATCAAGTGTTCATTTAAGGCTAAGGCAAAATATCGAGATATATATCGAGTATTGCGATATGGCCGTAAAATACCGTGATATCAAAAAAAGGCAATATCGCCCAGCCCTAGTTCTGACCCAGTATTCTTCCGGGTGCCTTCAAGTAGAACACAGCCAAGGCTACTATGTTGGGTGAAACAACTGTTAAGGTGATTATATGGGAGTATATGGGATACATGTGGCCCCATTCGTCATGGTTTACCTGACAAATGAAACGTGACGAAATGTGGAGGGTGTACTTTCCCCTTTAGCTATAAGATAGCAGTGGGTACCACTAGTGGTACATGGTATCTTAATAATCAATTAATTACTTATTTCAAACACAGTGTTATTGTTAAAACTGTGTGTAATGCTACATTGGCCACAAATATTAAATATACCGTATTTTTCGGAGTATAAGTCGCACCGGAGTATAAGGCGCACCTGCCGAAAATGCACAATAAAGAAGGAAAAAAACATATGTAAGTCGCATTTTTTGGGGAAATTTATTTGATAAAACCCAACATCAAGAATAGACATTTGAAAGGCAATTTAAAATAAATAAAGAATAGTGAATAACAGGCTGAATAAGTGTACGTTATATGAGGCATAAATAACCAACTGAGAACGTGCCTGGTATGTTAACGTAACATATTATGGTAAGAGTCATTCAAATAACTATAACATATAGAACATGCTAAACGTTTACCAAACAATCTGTCACTCCTAATCGCTAAATCCCATGAAATCTTATAATTCTAGTCTCTTACGTGAATGAGCTAAATAATATTTTTTGATATTTTACGGTAATGTGTTAATAATTTCACACATAAGTCGCTCCTGAGTGCAAGTCGCACCCCCGGCCAAACTATGAAAAAAACTGACTTATAGTCCGAAAAATACGGTACTTGTAAAATAAAACCTCTGCCTTGTTGTTTTGATGAATACTTAGGCTTACTACGCTACTTAATTTTTAATGTTGGTCATTATGCTGGTACTTGGAGAGCAAAGTGTTTTCTGAGGTGTTATTTGGTGAAAAAAGTTTGAGAACCACTGCAGTAGCGTTTTGAATATCTTAAAATGGGTTTCGTGGAACTTCCAACTTTGACCACAGTGTCAGTTGCTATGTAGAGGGGCACTTTCCATCATTTTCAGCAGACTGCATTGCAAAAAGCAAAAGACTCCTCCCACCCCCACCAAGGACTGTTTTCACTGCTGGACTCTAGAAAGAGGTTCCGCGGCCTCCGAAGCAGAACCTCCAGGTTCTGTAACAGCTTCTTCATTTAAGCCGTAAGACTCTTGAACGCATCATAATTAAATTATCCCTTCAACTCCCCCCAAAATGGATTAACTCGCTGGAATAAAAAAGACAATATAACATACATCCATAAACGTGGACGCATGTGAAAAAGTGCAATATATTTATCTGTACAGTAATCTATTTATTTATTTATTTATATATATATTTATATATTATTTATATATGCACCTTATTGCTTTTTTATCCTGCACTACCATGAGCTTATGTAACGAAATTTCGTTCTTATCTGTGTTGTAAAGTTCAAATTTGAATGACAATAAAAAGGAAGTCTAAGTCTAAGTCTAAATTGATTAACCCCACCCTATTGCTCTTCCTCTCACACAATAGCCACCTAGGAATGGAGCCATATGAATCCTTTCCTTACTGTAAACTGTTGTTTTATACGCTACACAAATATTCAATTTATCAAAAAAAAAAAGTCCTATTTCGTGAACATTAATTTTCCAATGTCCAGCCTGGAACCAATTAGTTGTGATAAACGAGAGCTTACTATATAGTAGTTTTGAGATTTATGACGGTTACAGTTTGAGCCTGGAACAATCAGGTCAGTTTTCTATGTGGAATTATGTTTCAAAATTAGAAACAACTTGGAAGTCAGCGGCCGTCACGGAACAGGTTGTGTTTGACTTTGGAACCCAGGAGGTTCCACTGTAGTTGGCCAAGTAAAGGAGCAAATGTAAAATCCTGATAACATTGTAGCCAAGCCATGGCAAACTAACTTGACACGGAGCTGAAAATCAGCGGTTTGATCGCAGGTTTCAACAACGGGCAAATTGTTGTGCGGTTGTGTTTAATCAGCGCTCTCTAGACTTAAATGCAGCGAGATAAAGATCTGAAGTCATTTTCCGCTGTCTGCATGGCCGTACACAAACACATGTGGCCTGCAGAACGAAGCTGCACTGTGAACCCAGCACAATTCACAGCACGGTGGAAATCTGGTAACAAGTCTCCAAACCAGGACCAAATGCACATCTAAATATAACAATGGATCTTTGTAAAACTGTAATCAAACAATTCCAATAACAGGCAACAAGACAAACATTAGAAAGCGCTGCATACCACGGACCTGAAAGAGGAGTTTGAGCACACAGAGCCAGGTACTGTACTTGGTTCGCAAAGGCATGGTTGTGGTTAAGATAACAATAAAACAGAGCTGGAAATATAGAACGTGCGCGCCAATGACAGCCATCATAAAGCGCACACGTCCCTATTTCCCTCTCCAACGCACACGCACAGACTGTATCTTTGTCCGACCGTAAACTGATCTGGTTCAATTCAAAAGGGAAAAGGCTGCCACTGGTGAAAGGACAGTATCCAGGGAAAAGTCCAAACTATGCAAAATCCTTCACTGCCTCCAAATATGGGGAGAAAAAGACTGTCTCATGCAAAGAGGGAAACGAGTGTAGATTATGACAGATATGAAAAATGGAGAGAGGAATAAGTGACCGAACATTTTGATGGGTACACGTGCCTGTAGGTCAGCAATTTGGGTTCATTTTGCACTTCAAATATTACCAGTGAAAACTGCAAAAACACACTGAATACGCGAGCGAATATTAGAAAGGCGTTTAATTCACCAAAATTCACCCATTTAGAGTTCGGAAATCGGTTAAAAAATATATGGTCTTTTTTCTGCAAGGTATATATTGACGCTTACATAGGTCTGGTGATAATGTTCCCCTTTAACATGTTTTATCTACACTTCTGTTAAAATGTCACAATCACTTACTCTTCTGTTGCTTGAATACTTTACATTAGTTTTGGAGGATACCACAAATGTAGGTATCGATCCGATAAGTAGTTACTGGATCATACATTGGTCATATTCAAAGTCCTCACGTGTCCAGGGACATATTTCCTGAGTTCATAAACATAATATGACTTTTACGACAATATGACGATGAAAAAATATCGATGTAATCACAGTAGTATCGACTAGATACGCTATTGTACTTGGAATCATTACTGTGGATGTCAGGTATAGATCATCTGTAGTGTTTGTTTACATTCAGGGCGCTAGCTTGCTGTTAGCGGTTAGCTATCGTATCCTCCTACAGTGTGTAGTGAAGCATGTTTAGCTATTCCTCGTCCTGCAGGGATGATACTCGTAAGAAACTTACTTTATTCGTCGTCATGGAGACCAGGATTGGTGATTTAGAATTAGCTATAACACTGCCGACTGCGAATGGACTTTCGCCGCTAGCTAGCCAGCCATGTCTTGAAGCACCTCTTCCTGAGGGCGTTTCAGTGGTATAACTTCACCTTTATCGTCAGTTTTTAGGCCAAAATGCGTCCGTTCTCCCTTTTCTGTCTACACACTGTGTCTGCTTGTAAGTACTCTGTGATTGTGTGCCGCCGAACATGCTCCTCTGCCCCTATGGTGGTATAGTCTCAATTATATACCACTTTTTAAAATGTACCAGTATTAAGTATACTGGTGTATTGTGCAACCCTATGCACCTAGCTCTACACAACTTGTTTGCCTAATAAAATGGCGGCTGATCTGCTCTGTCGCATACTACACTCTATTAAATGCGAAAATTGACTAAGAAAAATTCTGAGGCTTTAAATAGTCTCTTAGTTTTAATTGATTCTGAAATAATGTGACGCACCATATTAATATTTATTGAAATGCATATATACAGGTAAAAGCCAGTAAATTAGAATATTTTGAAAAACTTGATTTATTTCAGTGATTGCATTCAAAAGGTGTAACTTGTACATTATATTTATTCATTGCACACAGACTGATGCATTCAAATGTTTATTTCATTTAATTTTGATGATTTGAAGTGGCAACAAATGAAAATCCAAAATTCCGTGTGTGACAAAATTAGAATATTACTTAAGGCTAATACAAAAAAGGGATTTTTAGAAATGTTGGCCAACTGAAAAGTATGAAAATGAAAAATATGAGCATGTACAATACTCAATACTTGGTTGGAGCTCCTTTTGCCTCAATTACTGCGTTAATGCGGCGTGGCATGGAGTCGATGAGTTTCTGGCACTGCTCAGGTGTTATGAGAGCCCAGGTTGCTCTGATAGTGGCCTTCAACTCTTCTGCGTTTTTGGGTCTGGCATTCTGCATCTTCCTTTTCACAATACCCCACAGATTTTCTATGGGGCTAAGGTCAGGGGAGTTGGCGGGCCAATTTAGAACAGAAATACCATGGTCCGTAAACCAGGCACGGGTAGATTTTGCGCTGTGTGCAGGCGCCAAGTCCTGTTGGAACTTGAAATCTCCATCTCCATAGAGCAGGTCAGCAGCAGGAAGCATGAAGTGCTCTAAAACTTGCTGGTAGACGGCTGCGTTGACCCTGGATCTCAGGAAACAGAGTGGACCGACACCAGCAGATGACATGGCACCCCAAACCATCACCCAACCATGCAAATTTTGCATTTCCTTTGGAAATCGAGGTCCCAGAGTCTGGAGGAAGACAGGAGAGGCACAGGATCCACGTTGCCTGAAGTCTAGTGTAAAGTTTCCACCATCAGTGATGGTTTGGGGTGCCATGTCATCTGCTGGTGTCGGTCCACTCTGTTTCCTGAGATCCAGGGTCAACGCAGCCGTCTACCAGCAAGTTTTAGAGCACTTCATGCTTCCTGCTGCTGACCTGCTCTATGGAGATGGAGATTTCAAGTTCCAACAGGACTTGGCGCCTGCACACAGCGCAAAATCTACCCGTGCCTGGTTTACGGACCATGGTATTTCTGTTCTAAATTGGCCCGCCAACTCCCCTGACCTTAGCCCCATAGAAAATCTGTGGGGTATTATGAAAAGGAAGATGCAGAATGCCAGACCCAAAAACGCAGAAGAGTTGAAGGCCACTATCAGAGCAACCTGGGCTCTCATAACACCTGAGCAGTGCCAGAAACTCATCGACTCCATGCCACGCCGCATTAACGCAGTAATTGAGGCAAAAGGAGCTCCAACCAAGTATTGAGTATTGTACATGCTCATATTTTTCATTTTCATACTTTTCAGTTGGCCAACATTTCTAAAAATCCCTTTTTTGTATTAGCCTTAAGTAATATTCTAATTTTGTGACACACGGAATTTTGGATTTTCATTTGTTGCCACTTCAAATCATCAAAATTAAATGAAATAAACATTTGAATGCATCAGTCTGTGTGCAATGAATAAATATAATGTACAAGTTACACCTTTTGAATGCAATTACTGAAATAAATCAAGTTTTTCAAAATATTCTAATTTACTGGCTTTTACCTGTATATATATAACGCTAAGTTGTGCAGAGTTGATTTATTACATCGTACAGAAATTGTAGTAGCCTTGATAAAAGTGGCATCAAGACAACTTCAAAGATGCGACTAAAATGTTGAGTCAACATTCAGTCGACTAAAATGTTGAGGAATTTAGTCGACTAAAACTAGATCAATTCAGATGACTAAAATATGACTAAAACTAAATTACATGTTTGACAAAAGACTATGACTAAAGCCCCTTAGCGTTTGCACAGAAGCTAACGGTAGCTCCTCTCTGCTGCTTGATCAGTGTATCAAATATTCAACTACAAGTCGGTTTAAAAGTGCTAAGGTTATCCACCGAACCTTATCCTTGTCCACACATACACAATGGCGCAACACGACCTAGTACGTGTACTAGGTAAACACGCATGTCATCGTCACCTCCAGTGTGCTATGGAGCTTTATTGTAGTGAATCACACCTGAGCCATCATAAATTTGGGGCAGCCAGAAACCTGAGGGTTGCAGGTTCGCTCCCCGCTTCTTACCATCCAAAAATCGCTGCCGTTGTGTCCTTGGGCGGGACACTTCACCCTTTGCCCCCGGTGCCACTCACACCGGTGAATTGAATGATGAATGATAGGTGGTGGTCGGAGGGGCCGTTGGCGCAAATTGCAGCCACGCTTCCGTCAGTCTACCCCAGGGCAGCTGTGGCTATGAAAGTAGCTTACCACCACCAGGTGTGAATGAATGATGGGTTCTACATGTAAAGCGACTTTGGGTACTTAGAAAAGCGCTATATAAATCCCAGTTATTATTATTATTATTATTATTATAAATTAACCAAATCTTTAATGGACATGTGAAAGTAAACAATGTGATAAATAATATTTTACATCAATCAAACTAGGGATCTAGATATCTGGTCAGGACTCTCCTCACTCTTTTGCCTTCACCTTCATTGTCCATTCGTTTTTGGTGACTTTATATACTCTGGACTTAGACGTTGAGTCCGCGACATACATGGCGGACAATAACTGATACGGTCTGCTTTGCCAGTCCAAAAGCATTCGCCGTTTTCCGTAGTCTTCCCCTTGTCGGCCAGGTAATACAAAGCACACGCTACCTTTTTTAATCACATTCACGGGAGCCCGTATTCTTGTTGTCTCTCCTTCGACAAATGGACAAAGTTTTTCGGTAAGTAGAATCACAGCTGACCCGGACATTTGAAAGTTCTCTTGCAGTCTGAGAAGTGTTGTATCTTAAATAGCTGCAATCACTTTCTCTTAAGGTGTTCATGGTGTGATTTCCACAAGCGTCTGTACAGACGGAAGAAGAAACACGGCCATGTCTGGATGACTCGCCTCCGTATTTCCAGTGGTTAGCTCCGAGTTTATGAAACCGCTTTATTATGAAGCTGGCTGTGGCGATTTCTTTCTGACGTCACTTCCTCTCCGAACTCAGTTTGTAAACGATCAATGAGTCCATACAAAGCTAAAAGCCGGAGATTTAAGAAATAAACGGCGCACTTACCCGTGTAAAAAAAATATCCAAGGAAGGGACCTTAAACGATGATTTAGTGTGGCTGACACGGGGCTTCGGCTAAATAATTATTTGTTTAACGATTTATCCGGCTTAATATCGACAGGGTCTAAAACTAGATTTAAAAAAAAAAAAAACTGCTGTCAAAATTAACACTGCATGGGTGTTGGACATTTTACTGAAGGGGACACTTAGGGCAGCAAGAAAACTGGGCAACTGCAGTAAAGTGGAGAATGTGAAGTACACTAGAGTAGAGTCCAGCGCTAAGTAAGCAACAGAAAAAGTCTACTCAACGTATAAGCGACCAGCAGTACTTTGCGTCACCCACTTGGAGTACTGTAGTACCCATCCATCCATCCATCCATTTTCTACCGCTTGTCCCTTTTGGGGCCACGGGGGGTGCTGGAGCCTATCTCAGCTGCATTCAGGCGGAAGGCGGTGTACACCCTGGACAAGTCGCCACCTCATCGCAGGGCCAACACAGATAAACAGACAACATTCACACACTAGGGCCAATTTAGTGTTGCCAATCAACCCAGTCTTTTTCAACCACTGTGCCGCGGCACACTGGTGTGCCGTAAAATACAGTCTGGTGTGCCGTGGGAGATTATCTAATTTCACCTATTTGGGTTAAAAATATTTTTTGCAAACCAGTAATTATAATCCGCAAATGATGTGTTGTTGTTGAGTGTCGGTGCTGTCTAGACCTCGGCAGAGTAACCGTGTAATACTCTTCCATATCAGAAGGTGGCAGCCAGTAGCTAATTGCTTTGTAGATGTCGGAAACAGCGGGAGGCAGTGTGAAGGTAAAAAGGTATCTAATGCTTAAACCAAAAATAAAACAAAAGGTGAGTGCACCTAAGAAAAAGGCATTGAAGCTTAGGGAAGGCTATGCAGAACGAAACTAAAACTGAACTGGCTACAAAGTAAACAAAAACAGAATGCTGGACGACAGCAAAGACTTACTGTGGAGCAAAGACGGCGTCCACAATGTACATCCGAACATGACACGACAATCAACAATGTCCCCACCAAGAAGGATAAAAACAACTGAAATATTCTTGATTGCTAAAACAAAGCAGATGCGGGAAATATCGCTCAAAGGACGACATGAAACTGCTACAGGAAAATACCAAAAAAAGAGAAAAAGCCACCAAAATAGGAGCGCAAGACAAGAACTAAAACACTACACACAGGAAAACAGCAAAAAACTCCAAATAAGTCAGGGTGTGATGTGACAGGTGGTTACAGTACACGTACTTTGAGACAAGAACTATAGTGATGCATGCTAGGTTATGGTTTAAAGTCATATCCAACAATTGCGATGACTTTTTACTGTCAACTGAGTTTCGTTTTTTAATGATTTCTGCTGGTGGTGTGCCTCCGGATTTTTTCAATACAAAAAATGTGCCTTGGCTCAAAAAAAGGTTGAAAAACACTGAATCAACCTATCCCCAGGTGCATGTCTTTGGAGGTGGGAGGAAGCCGGAGTACCCGGAGGGAACCCACGCAGTCACGGGGAGAACATGCAAACTCCACACAGAAAGATCCCGAGCGCAGGATCGAACCCAGGTTCTTCGTATTGTGAGGCAGACGCAATAATCCCTCCTACACCGTGCTGCCCTACTGTGGTGCCACAGAATAGAAAAACTTAAATTGGGGAAAAAGGGGGACAAGCAGTAGAAAACGGATGGATGGAAAGTAAAAGAGACAGAAATGTTTCCACTACATGATTTGGCCACCAGGTGATACTGCTACCAGACATAAATATAGCTGTACTACTCAAACAAATTACACATACGAGTGTTTTTTGTGAGTGAAAGAGGTGCCGTTCATTTAAAATGACGTATAAATGGAAGCATATGACAAGGCGGCCAACAAAAAAAAAAAAAAAAAGGAAAGGAGGGGCCCGGTTAGAGGTAGGTGTGTGTGTGTGTGTGTTGTGTGTGTGTTTACATGGAAGTAGTGAGTGCAACGGGGGCACAGTCGGCTACAATAGCAGCGAGCCACTCCGAATGAAAACACCACACTGTTTCCCCTTGTAAAAGCACCGGGGAACATTTCCAAGCAACATTCAGAGCTCCGACTGCAGGCTTCCTCGCAGTAAGTGAGCTCATGAAGAGACGGAGGACGCAAATGGAGGAGATGAGTGAGAAAATGCAGCATGGACAGATGTGCCTGCCGCATATAAATGTACTGGACTGTGCACGGTTACACACTGACATAGTAAAACAATAAACTGTACTGCACTTTGTTTGCAAATGACATTAATTACGCTTCCATTCTATTTGGATTGTGAATGGCGGGTTCTTACAACTTAACTTTGTTCACTTTTTTATTAGCACTCTGACTGTATGCTCTATACAAGTGTGACACTATAAAGTAGTGTGCATGACTAAACTGTGGTATACATAATGACTCTAGCTCATTTGACATACAACTAATTACAAAGGGACATTTTTCTCATGGTATAATCCCAAAATATACTGCACAGGGTACACATTAAGTTCAAATTTTGAGAAATATTTGTGAGGCCAGAAAGAAAAGAAAATAAAAAATAAAAAAACATGATAATATATGTATAAAATATTTATTTTATTTTCATAGTTAAAAAAAGCATGCCATATTAAGAGTGGTAGCTACTGTATTTAATTACCTTAATAATATTGGTTTTGATTTGTATTTTTGCAAAAAATAACAACTTTTTTATTTTATTTTCAAAATATACTAATTGTTTCTGACAAAACGTTACTTTCATGAGCTCTTTATTTTTTTTTTTTTATTTTTTTTTTACCAAACCAATACTACAATTGTTTCTTTAAATACTGCATTTTTTAATTTATTTTTTAATTACATAATTCCTTAGATTTCCTATACCAGGGCTTTTAAACTCAATTGTTCTCTGGGCCACATTTCCAAAAAGCTCTAGATTAGGGGGGGCCATAATTATCCATTATCTGTTATTCTTATTTTGGGAAGCAGTGTTCTCAAAATTTATTTTTGGTCTATTTCTTTTGTCAAAAGTCGGCCTGAAGTGTCCATTGCAGTGACCATAGGGAGGTTTCAGTTTCAGTTTCAGTTTATTCGTAATATGCATACAATACAATGTAATTAGAGATGCGATAAATGCGTTAAAATGTAATATCGGAAATTATCGGTATCGGGTTTTTTATTATCGTTATCGTTTTTTATTTTTTATTATTAAATCAACATAAAAAACACAAGATACACTTACAATTAGTGCACCAACCCAAACAACCTTCCTCCCCCATTTACACTCATTCACACAAAACGGTTGTTTCTTTCTGTTATTAATATTCTGGTTCCTACATTATATATCAATATATATCAATACAGTCTGCAAGGGATACAGTCCGTAAGCACACATGATTGTGCGTGCTGCTGGTCCACTAATAGTACTAACCTTTAACAGTTAATTTTACTCATTTTCATTAATTACTAGTTTCAATGTAACTGTTTTTATATTGTTTTACTTTCTTTTTTATTCAAGAAAATGTTTTTAATTTATTTATCTTATTTTGTTAATTTAAAAAAAAAAAAACCTTATCTTCACCATACCTGGTTGTCCAAATTAGGCATAATAATGTGTTAATTCCACGACTGTGTATATCGGTTGATATCGGTATCGGTAATTAAAGAGTTGGAAAATATCGGAATATCGGCAAAAAGCCATTATCGGACATCCCTAAATGTAATGCATAACACATTTCCAGTAGTTTCATTACAGCACGTCCGAAAAGGAGTAGGAAGAAGCGGAGCTTATTTAATCATACCCCTTTTTCATACTTTTCAATTTTGTCCAATTCCCTTGTTCTCTGTAAAATAACAGTGAAAAAATAAAGAATAAATAAATAATATACCATAGTAAGCAAACAAATATTAAATATATAAATAATATTTGTCTCAATTAAAAAAATAAAAATAAAAAGGGTTCAAGATGTTCGTCATAATTCTTGTTCTGTGTACTTTGTGAACACTTGTAGTTTGGACAGTCTCTTTGGTTAATCCCTTCCATAATTGAATTCCAAATACTGATATGCTAAAGGTTTTAAGTGTTGTACAAGCATACACATGTTTTAAATTAGATTTTCCTCTAAGGTTATATGTCTCCTCTTTTGTTGAGAAGAAATGTTGTACATTCTTGGGTAGCAGGTTATAGTTTGCTTTATACATCATTTTAGCTGTTTGCAAATGCACCAAATCGTTGAATTTCAATGATTGTCATTTATTAAATAGAGGGGTTGTATGTTCTCTATATCCAACATTATGTATAATTATAATTGATCTTTGTTGTAACTGTATGTAGGTTAACATGTAAATTTGTATAACTGTACACTGGTCCTAGTTCCTGTCTACAGCACAAGTAGACTGAACTTGGACTGAATTTGGCACCCGGGGAGCCAGTTGAGTAGCACTGCCTTATACAGTAGTCCATCTATATTTTCTATCTAAGTTACTAAACGTGGTTTATTACCCTCCGAAAGGTCAGTCGTTGTAATGGAAAGTGTTGTGTATTACATTCTCACACACAAAATAAGCTTGGTCAAGCTTGAGCTTTGTATGCATTCACCTGCCAGCTTGCATGTTTGTGTATTGCACTGAAACAACACAGCTGATGTATTGACGTTTTTTTTTTTTTTTTGTGTGTGTGTGCCGAAAAGGCCTCGGGGCATTACATCAGTAGTGTTTGTGTGTGTGTGATTTTATGTCCGAGCCCCATCAAGCCTGCAGGCAAATAGAAGACAGCGCACAGCTTCCTGCTGTGTGTGGTGGCCCTGCGGTCCCCTGGGCACCCGGAGCCGAGGCCTGCCGCAGACATTTATTAACAGAGGAGATTAATAGCACCGGAGGAAAACATGTTCACAAGCATGATAAATATTAATAATAATCAATACTGAGTTACATTTGCTAAATTGAGTTGCAAACATTGCCCAAGGGGGAAGAGGACGAGAAAGTAGGGGGAGTAAAGTGAAATAAACGAGGATAGAACCAGGGAGGGGAAGCGTGCACTTCAATAGGTACCGTATTTTTCGGACTATAAGTCGCAGTTTTTTTCATAGTTTGGCCAGGGGTGCGACTTATACTCAGGAGCGACTTATGTGAAATTATAAACACATTACCGTAAAATATCAAATAATATTAATTAGCTCATTCACGTAAGAGACTAGACGTATAAGATTTCATGGGATTTAGCGATTAGAAGTGACAGATTGTTTGATAAACGTATAGCATGTTCTATATGTTAGTTATTTGAATGACTCTTACCATAATATGTTACGTTAACATACCAGGCACGTTCTCAGTTGGTTATTTATGCGTCATATAACGTACACTTATTCAGCCTGTTGTTCACTATTCTTTATTTATTTTAAATTGCCTTTCAAATGTCTATTCTTGGTGTTGGGTTTTATCAAATAAATTTCCCCCAAAAATGCGACTTATATATGTATTTTTCCTTCTTTATTGTGCATTTTCGGCAGGTGCGGCTTATACTCCGGTGCGACTTATACTCCGAAAAATACGGTACTAGTGTTGTCCCGATACCAATATTTTGGTACCGGTACCAAAATTATTTCAAAACTTTTCTAAATAAAAGGGGACCATAAAAATGGCATTATTGGCTTTATTTTAACAACAAATCTTAGGGTACATTAAACATATGTTTCTTATTGCAAGTTTGTCCTTAAAGAAAATAGTGAACATACTAGACAACTTGTCTTTTATTAGTAAGTAAACAAACAAAGACTCCTAATTTACTCTGCTGACGTATGCAGTTACATATTGTGTCATTTTCCATTCTATTATTTTGTCAACATTATTAAGGACAAGCTGTATACATTTATTATTAACCTACTTGTTCATTTACTGTTAATATCTGCTTACTTTCTCTTTTAACATGTTCTATCTACACTTCTGTTAAATTTAATAATCACTTTTTCTTCTGTTGATGGATGCTTTACACTAGTTTTGGATGATACCACAAATTTGGGTATCAATTAGGGATGTCCGATAATGGCTTTTTGCCGATATCCGATATTCCGATATTGTCCAACACTTAATTACCGATACCGATATCAACCGATACCGATATATACAGTCGTGGAATTAACACATTATTATGCCTAATTTGGACAACCAGGTATGGTGAAGATAAGGTACTTTTTAAAAAAACTAATAAAATAAGAAATTATTTAAAAACATTTTCTTGAAAAAAAAAAAAAAGACAATATAAAAACAGATACCGTATTTTTCGGACTATAAGTCGCATTTTTTTTTAATAGTTTGGCCGGTTTTTCCTTTTTTATTATGCATTTTTGGCAGGTGCGACTTATACTCCGGTGCGACTTATACTCCGAAAAATATGGTACATAGAAATTAGTAATTAATGAAAATGAGTCAAATTAACTGTTAAAGGTTAGTACTATTAGTGGACCAGCAGCACGGACAATCATGTGTGCTTACGGACTGTATCCCTTGCAGACTGTATTGAGATATATTGATATATAATGTAGGAACCAGAATATTAATAACAGAAAGAAACAACCCTTTTGTGTGAATGAGTGTAAATGGGGGAGGAAGGTTGTTTGGGTTGGTGCACTAATTGTAAGTGTATCTTGTGCTTTTTATGTTGATTAAATAAAAAAATAAAATACAAAAATGATACTGATAATTAAAAAAAAACGATACCGATCATTTCCGATATTACATTTTAACGCATTTATCGGCCGATAATATCGGCAGGCCGATATTATCGGCCATCTCTAGTATCAATCCGATACCAAGTCGTTACAGGATCATACATTGGTCATATTCAAAGTCCTCCCTCATGTGTCCAGGGACGAGTGGTAGAAAATGAATTATTAATCTACTTGTTCATTTACTGTTAATATCTGCTTACTTTCTCTTTTAACATGTTCTATCTACACTTTGGTACTTTTCAGAGGCGCTATAGTACCGAAAATGATTCATTAGTATCGCGGTACTATACTAATACCGGTATACTGTACAACCCTATTAGGTACACCTTCTTGCAAAATGCTTTACAATTTGGATTGACAGTGTCAGAGAGGTATTAATTAACCAATTTGTTCATAATTGTAGTTTGTAGTGGTGCACACGCTCACAGAGAGAAGAAAAGTAGTGCATGCAAGTAGAATATGACCACCAGCATGGATGGATATTATCCAACATGCAAACCCTTTCATAAATCAAACACATAGCTCCAGTCCTCTTTAACAGAGTGCACCGCAGCTCTCCCGACACGGGGGAAAAAAAAAAAGTCTGATTTATGAACCCGTGCGCCGTCAAGGGGAAAGGAAGAGTGAGGACCGTGTCGATAGTCAGAAAAGCAAATCAATAAAATCCATAGAGCATCATTTCATTTGATGACAGCTTAACATGCGGCATCAAAAGGTGGGAAGCATATTTACAAGGACGGCCATATATATATATATATATATATATATATATATATATATATAAAAATAGGACGATATAGTTGTAACAATGGAAAACAACTCGGACTCTACACTGCCAAACAATTGCACATTCCTCATTGCTCTCTCCACTTGAGTGTGTGTGTGTGTGTGTACTGTTCTAACCACTTCTGGTGCAGCTTCATTTAGCAAGCCACAGGGGAGTCTGAGAGGGAAGCAGTGAGAAAGATGGTGCACAGAACAAACGCATCCATTCTTATTAAATTGGGCTAAAAAAAAAGAAATAAAAAAAAAGGCTGTTGTGCTGAGTCATCACTTTACTAACGGTGTTCTGTTTCTCTTCTGAAGCGTGTGATAATTGTTATCCTAACAACAGGCCCAACAGTGTGCTCTTACATGTGGCCCATTGACATTCTGTCCGTGCATCTTAACACAAGCTTCAAGTTGTATGTCGTTGCTTTTCGTGCATTCCTTTTATTGAGTAAAATATGAAGGCATTGTTTTCGCAAGACTGCTCCAAAAGAGCGCACCAGTGAGAGCGGTGCACCTATTGGTGATGCAGGTAGAGGTGCGGGTGAGGTGGCAAGTGTGTAGCAGTAACAGTGGATGGCTCAAAAAAAAAGAAAAAAATACAGTCAATATTCTCACTCAATTTGTCATATGTTGTCTTTTTGTTTGATTTAAAGCCTACTGAAATGCAATGTTCTTATTTAAAACGGGGATAGCAGGTCCATTCTATGTGTCATACTTGATCATTTCGCGATATTGCCATATTTTTGCTGAAAGGATTTAGTAGAGAACATCGACAATAAAGTTCGCAACTTTTGGTCGCTGATAAAAAAAGCCTTGCCTGTACCGGAAGTAGCAGACGAGTAGCGTGACGTCACAGGTTGTGGAGCTCCTCACATCTGCACATTGTTTACAATCATGGCCACCAGCAGCGAGAGCGATTCGGACCGAGAAAGCGACGATTTCCCCATTAATTTGAGCGAAGATGAAAGATTCGTGGATGAGGAAAGTGAGAGTGAAGGACTAGAGGGCAGTGGGAGCGATTCAGATAGGGAAGATGCTGTGAGAGGCAGGTGGGACCTGATATTCAGCTGGGAATGACTAAAACAGTAAATAAACACAAGACATATATATACTCTATTAGCCACAACACAACCAGGCTTATATTTAATATGCCACAAATTAATCCCGCATAACAAACACCTCCCCCGTCCCGTCCATATAACCCGCCAATACAACTCAAACACCTGCACAACACACTCAATCACACAGCCCAAAGTACCGTTCACCTCCCCAAAGTTCATACAGCACATATATTTCCCCAAAGTTACGTACGTGACATGCACATAGCGGCACGCACGCACGGGCAAGCGATCAAATGTTTGAAAGCCGCAGCTGCATGCATACTCACGGTACCGCGCCTGCGCATCCAACTCAAAGTCCTCCTGGTAAGAGTCTCTGTTGTCCCAGTTCTCCACAGGCCAATGGTAAAGCTTGACTGTCATCTTCCGGGAATGTAAACAATGAAACACCGGCTGTGTTTTCCGGCACAACAGTCAAGGGGTGCATTCAACGGCAGGGGTGTGTTATACGGCACAACACCTGCCGCAATACACCGCTTCCCACCTACAGCTTTCTTCTTTGCTGTCTCCATTGTTCATTGAACAAATTGCAAAAGATTCACCAACACAGATGTCCAGAATACTGTGGAATTTTGCGATGAAAACAGACGACTTAATAGCTGGCCACCATGCTGTCCCAAAATGTCCTCTACAATCCGTGACGTCACGTGCCGGCGTCATCATACCGAGACATTTTCAGCAGGATATTTTGCGCGAAATTTAGTAAGCTAACCCGGCCGTATTGGCATGTGTTGCAATGTTAAGATTTCATCATTGATGTATAAACTATCAGACTGCGTGGTCGGTAGTAGTGGGTTTCAGTAGGCCTTTACTTCATTATTTATTATCTATCACTTTGCCAACAATGTTCTGTTTGTCTTCTGAAGCGCGTGGTAATTGTTCTACATGTTTTATCCTAACAACAGGCCCAACAGTGTGCTCTTACATATGGCCCATTGACATTCTGCTCGTGCATCTTAACACATGCTTTAAGTTGTATGTTGTTGCTTTTCGTAGATTCCTTTTTTTGAGTAAAACATGAAGACATTGTTTTCGCAAGACTGCTCCAACAGAGCACCCCAATGGTGATGCAAGGAAAGGTGCGGGTGAGGTGGCAAGTGTGTGGCAGTGAGAGTGGAATGCCAAGAGAGATGGCTCAAAAAAAGAAAAAAATACAGTCAATAGTGTCACTCAATTTGTCATACGTTTACTTTTTGTTTGATTGAGTTCATTATTTATTATCTATTAGCTGGTGTTTAGGCGATACGTTTTTTCTACTTACACTATATTGCCAAAAGTATTTGGCCAAGCATCCAAATGATCGGAATCAGGTGTCCTAATCACAGGTGTATAAAATCAAGCACTTAGGCATGGAGACTGTTTCTACAAACATTTGTGAACGAATGGGCCGCTCTCAGTGATTTCCAGTGTGGATCTATCATAGGAAGCCACCTGTGCAACAAATCCAGTCGTGAAATTTCCCCGCTCCTAAATATTCCAAAGTCAACTGTTGGCTTTATTTCAAGAAAATGGAATAGTTTGGGAACAACAGCAACTCAGCCACCAAGTGGTAGAAGTGGGAACTTTGGTGGAGGAGGAATTATGGTGTGGGGTTGTTTTTCAGGAGTTGGGCTTGGCCCATTAGTTCCAGTGAAAGGAGCTTTGAATGCTCCAGGATACCAAAACATTTTGGACAATTCCATGCTCCCAACCTTGTGGGCCCCTACCTCTTCCAACATGAGGTCCATAAAGACATGGATGACAGAGTCTGGTGCGGATGAACTTGACTGGCCTGCACAGAGTCCTGACCTGAACCCGATAGAACACCTTTGTGATGACTGAGAGCCAGGCCTTCTCGACCAACATCAGTGTGTGACCACACCAATGCGCTTTTTGAAGAATGGTCGAAAATCCCTATAAATATACTCCGCAACCTTGTGGACAGCCTTCCCAGAAGAGTTGAAGCTGTAATAGCTGCAAAAGGTGGGCCGACATCATATTGAACCCTATGGGTTAGGAATTGGATGGCACTTCAAGTTCATATGTGAGTCAAGACAGGTGGCCAAATACTTTTGGCAATATAGTGTATTTTTTCATGATGATGCCATGGTAAAAGTGCAATTTTAATGTTATATGTGTTTATAAAAAGAAAGAATAGAGGTGATTAGAAAACGCCTTCTTTTTCATCTCTTTTCCTTAAAATACGCATTGAAGCTAGAAAGTGAGTTTTATTCAATTACTGGATTAATCAAACAAATTAACCAATAGATTACTTAAATGATTACTACTTTAGCTGCAGCCCTACTCTAAACACTACTGCTTTTTAGTTAATATATTTCTTGCTCAGGTGTGGAAATGGTATATGCTTCTGCCTTCCGCGCAAATTGTCCAAGTTCGATTTCCGACCAGGGCAACAACGCCGAGCCATTGAACATGTCCTGTGCAGCTCCCAAGTCTAGATGCATAGAACGCTTGCGTTAGGAATAGTGCTGCAGCTGTCGATAATATTACTAACCAAATTATCTATCAATCAGTAATCTGATAAAACACACTTCTGTAGCCTCAATGTGTATTGTAGGGAAACTAATTTAAATAAACAATGTGTTCTGTTTGCCATAACAGTCTCTCTTTTTTTTTTCTAATGAACGCACATCATCGATCTTGAAATTGCACTTTTAACATGTGTGCTTTTATAAACGAAATTACAAATAAAACAACGTTGTTTGCCGCCATACAGATCACGGCACCACACACCACTGCTCTCATTAAGTTAAAGTTAAAGTACCAATGATTGTCACACACACACTAGGTGGGGTGAAATTTGTCCTCTGCATTTAACCCATCCCCTTGTTCACCCCCTGGGAGGTGAGGGGAGCAGTGGGCATTAGCGGTGCCGCGCCCGGGAATCATTTTTGGTGATTTAACCCCCAATTCCAACCCTTGATGCTGAGTGCCAAGCAGAGAGGTAATTGGTCCCTTTTTTATAGTCTTTGGTATGGCCGGGGTTTGAACTCACGACCTACCGATCAAAGGGCGGACACTCAAACCACTAGGCCACTGAGTAGAATGCACATACACGTGCATTCTTACAGTGCGGCCGTGCAGAAACTTTGTCTGCGTATTTAAACTTTCAAGCACTGCGCTGTCCGGAGTTTATCGTATTTTATTAGTTGCACCCTTTAAACCAGTGGTTCTCAACCTTTTTTCAGTGATGTACCCCCTGTGATTTTTTTTTGGGATTGAAGTACCCCCTAATCAGAGCAAAGCATTTTTGGTTGAAAAAAAGAGATAAAGAAGTAAAATACAGCCCTATGGCATCAGTTTCTGATTTATTAAATTGTATAACAGTGCAAAATATTGCTCATTTGTAGTGGTCTTTCTTGAACTATTTGGAAAAAAAGATAGGGTTTTATTTATATTTATGAAGGATTTTTGAATTGTTGCTATTTTTAGAATATTTTGAAAAAATCCCACGTACCCCTTGGCATACCTTCAAGTACCCCCAGGGGTACGCGTACCCCCATTTGAGAACCACTGCTTTAAACGATTAATCGAAGCAAGATCATGCAAATTAAAGCTTTTTCTGATCAAATTAATCGATTAAACGTTGCAGCTCTAGTTAGGAAGGGCACGTGGTATAAAAACTAGCCCCAAAAACAACATAAAATGCAATTATTTGTTTTTAATAGTCCAGGGGTGTCAAACTTATTTTAGATTGGGGGCCACATGGAGAAAAATCTACTCCCAAGTGGGCCGGACTGGTGAAATCACGGCACGATTACTTAAAAATAAAGACAACTTCAGATTGTTTTCTTTGTTTAAAAATAGAACAAGCACATTCTGAAATTGTACAAATCATAATGTTGTTGTTTTATTTTTACGCTAACATATTGCGGTTAATAGTATTCTATCTTTATCTGTCGTTATTTATATTTTCTGAAAAAATGATGTGATAATGTTCATCAGTCAACTCGTTTTCATTTTCAATCTATCAAGATAAAAAAAAAATAGTATCAAAATCAAATTACAGGATGTTATCTATGTAGTTTGATCTTTTTCCTCGACTGGTGCACTAACATCATGTGATTTACTTTGTACATATGTAGCATCATCTACAAAGCTACAAAAAATTGATATTACGACATCTAGTGGACACATTTAGAACAGCTGTTTCTTTCATTAAAAAATGTCAGGTTAATTTTCATACTTAGCAAACTCATCCCGCGAGGCGGATAATACCAATTCGCGGGCTTGATCCAACCCTCGGGCCGTACGTTTGATAACACTGCTCTAGTCTATGCTTTTCGCTCCTTATTAGAAAATGAACAGGACGTTAAAAAACACCTTCAGTTATTTCCGAGACATTGCAAAGGGGGGTAGAATTATTTAAGTTCTGCTTCTTCTTACCACTTTTTGGACATGTTGAATTGTACAACCATGACCATGGCATGAATGTCTGCTTTCTCACAATAGAAAATATGCAATTACCGTATTTTTCGGAGTATAAGTCGCACCTGCCGAAAATGCACAATATAGAAGGAAAAAAACATATAAGTCGCACTGGAGTATAAGTCGCATTTTTTGAGGGAAATTTATTTGATAAAACCCAACACCAAGAATAGACATTTTAAAGGCAATTTAAAATAAAGAATAGTGAACAACAGGCTGAATAAGTGTACGTTATATGAGGCATAAATAACCAACTGAGAACGTGCCTGGTATGTTAACGTAACATATTATGGTAAGAGTCATTCAAATAACTATAACATATAGCAGTGTTTTTCAACCTTTTTTGAGCCAAGGCACATTTTATGCGTTGAAAAAATCCGGAGGCACACCACCAGCAGAAATCGTTAAAAAACGAAACTCAGTTGACAGTAAAAAGTCGTTGTCGCAATTGTCGGATATGAATTCAAACCATAACCATAACCAACCATTCATCACCATAGTCACGACCTGTCACATCCCGCCGTGATTTATTTTGAGTTTTTCTGTGTTTTCCTGTGTGTAGTGTTTTAGTTCTTGTCTTGCGCTCCTATTTTGGTGTTGATTGTCATGTCATGTACAAATGTACTTTGTGGACGCCGTCTGCTCCACACTAGGGCTGCAACAACTAATCGATTAAATCGATTAAAATCGATTATAAAAATAGTTGGCGATTAATTTAGTCATCGATTCGTTGGATGCGCAGAGGCTATTTTTTTTTATTTTTTATTTTTTATTTTTTATAAACCTTTATTTATAAACTGCAACATTTACAAACAGCTGAGAAACAATAATCAAAATAAGCATGGTGCCAGTATGCTGTTTTTTTTCCAATAAAATAGTGGAAAAGATAGACATGTAGTTTGTCTCTTTTATCCGATTATTAATCGATTAATCGAAGTAATAATCGACAGATAAATCGATTATCGAATTAGTTGTTAGTTGCAGCCCTACTCCACACGCTGTAAGTTTTTGCTGTCGTCCAGCATTCTGTTTTTGTTTACTTTGTAGCCAGTTCAGTTTTAGTTTCATTCTGCATAGCCTTCCCTAAGCTTCAATGTCTTTTCTTAGGGGCACTCACCTTTTGTTTATTTTTGGTTTAAGCATTAGATACCTTTTTACCTGCATGCTGCCTCCCGCTGTTTCCTACATCTACAAAGCAATTAGCTACCTGCTGCCACCTACTGATAAGGAAGAGTATTACACGGTTACTCTGCCGAGCTCTAGACAGCACCGACACTCAACAACAACACATCATTTGCAGACTATAATTACCGCAATGCAAAAAATATTTTTAACCTAAATAGGTGAAATTAGATCATCTCCCACGGCACACCAGACTGTATCTCACGGCACACTAGTGTGCCGCGGCACAGTGGTTGAAAAACACTGACATATAGAACATGCTATACGTTTACCAAACAATCTGTCACTCCTAATCGCTAAATCCCATGAAATCTTATACGTCTAGTCTCTTACGTGAATTAACTAAATAATATTATTTGATATTTTACGGTAATGTGTTAATAATTTCACACATAAGTCGCTCCTGAGTATATGTCGCACCCCCGGCCAAACTATGAAAAAAACTGCGACTTATATATGCCGTAATTGGGTTTTAGTGCATGGGAACATAAACATGTTTATGTCTTGTGGACATAACGTCTTTTCTTATGTGTTTTAACGTGCCGGGCGGGGTGTCTATTGATGGGTGGTGGCTCGGGGTGATGCTATTCACCTCTGCCACTGGAAGCAGCCTCCACCCATACATCAGTCTATTACTCGCCAGTCTCGCTACGCTTTGCTCTTCTCCTCCCCTCGCCTGCTCTCCCTCCAGTCATTAGCCAGTGAATTAACGGCAATCCAGCATGCTATTAATCACCCTGACAAAAGTGTTAACATCGCCTCGCAAGGCCAGCACGCAAACTGCAGGGAAGGAGGAGGAAGGAGTTTGGACCATGAAGTTGGAAAGAAGTGCAATGGAAAAAAAACAAGACAACATCATTATTTAACTGGAGATGGTGCAACTAATACAATACAAAATCCAAGTCCATGCACATTTGTTGTTGATGTTTTCTTTGTTTAGATCAGTGGTTCTTAACCTGGGTTCGATCGAACCCTAGGGGTTCGGTGAGTCGGGCTCAGGGGTTCGGCGGAGGTCAAGACACACCCGACTCATCGTGTAAATAAAACTTCTCCCTATCGGCATATTACGGATACGGCAACAGCAGAAGTCAGACTGATTTGCAGGTGTGTAATTTGTTGTGAGTTTATGCACTGTGTTGGTTTTGTTCTTCGAACAAGGTGATGTTCATGCACGGTTCATTTTGTGCACCAGTAAAAAAACATGGTAACACTTTAGTATGGGGAACATATTCACCATTAATTAGTTGCTTATTAACATGCAAATTAGTAACATATTGGCTCTTAACTAGTCATTATTAAGTATTTATTAATGCCTTATTCGACATGGCCTTATTATAACCCTAACCCTCTAACCCAGGGGTCGGCAACCCAAAATGTTGAAAGAGCCATATTGGACCAAAAATACAAAAACAAATCTGTCTGGAGCCGCAAAAAAATTAAAAGCCATATTACATACAGATAGTGTGTCATGAGATATAAATTGAATTAAGAGGACTTAAAGGAAACTAAATGAGCTCAAATATACCTACAAATGAGGGATTATGATTCAATATGTACATATAGCTAGCCTAAATAGCATGTTAGCATCGATTAGCTTGCAGTCATGCAGTGACCAAATATGCCCGATTAGCACTCCACACAAGTCAATAACATCAACAAAACTCACCTTTGTGCATTCATGCACAACCTTAAAGGTTTGGTGGACAAAATGAGACAGAAAAAGAAGTGGCATAAAACACGTCCTAGAAAGTCGGAGAAAGTTATACATGTAAACAAACTACGGTGAGTTCAAGGACCGCCAAAATTAGTAGGACAAAACGGCGCTCGCCAAATACTCGAATCAGTGAAGCATGTTTAATATAAACAGTGTGCTTTATAACAATTAGGGAGGTTTGTGTCATGTTTGGCCTCATACAGAAACCATATTAAATAAAGAAAAAAAAAAGTCCCCTCAACTTTTCATACATTTTTGAAAAAGCTCCAGAGAGCCACTAGGGCTGCGATAAAGAGCCGCATACGGCTCTAGAGCCGCGGGTTGCCGACCCCTGCCCTGGACACATGAGGATCAATACCTACATTTGTGGTATCATCCAAAACTAATGTAAAGTATCAAACAACAGAAGAATAAGTGATTATTGCATTTTAACAGAAGTGTAGATAGAACATGTTAAAAGAGAAAATAAGCAGATATTTTACAATACATGAACAAGTAGATTAATAATTCATTTTCTACCACTTGTCCTTAATAATTTTGCCAAAATATTAGAAGGGAAAATGACAATATGTTACTGCATACGTTAGCAGACTAAATTAGGAGTCTTTGTTTGTTTACTTACTACTAAAAGACAAGTTCTCTAGTATGGTCACTATTTTATTTAAGGACAAACTTGCAATAAGAAACATCCTAAGATTGTTTTGCTAAAATAAAGCCAATAATGCAATTTTTTGTGGTCCCCTTTATTTAGAAAAGTATCGTAAAGTACCGTAAAGTATCAAAATAATTTTAGTACCTGTACCAAAATATTGGTATCGGGACGACACTACTACAATATTGGTATTGTATTGGAAGTGAAAAAGTTTTATAGCGGCACCCCCAATTTATGTATTACTTACACCTAATACAAAGCATTAGATAGATTCTATACATTACAGCTAATTATCTCATCTGTTTCCATAGGTTCTTTGTCATTCCAACTGCAGAACTACATTACTAGGTATGAGGCGAAACGGTATCTATTCAAGAACTGTACAGAGAAGTTCATAAGCTCAACTCCGAATCTCTCCCAGAGGGGGACCACCTGTAGGGAGGCCCAAGCCGAGCCAGTCAGGTGGGTCGCGGCCATCACACAGTCCCATGTCATCAGGCTGTCAGCATGAATGCAACTGACATGAGAGATTTGCTAATCCACTTAGCTTCAAACTCAGCCAGGAGTCTGGTAAGCAGTCTTAGCTTAGTCTAGAAACGGACACACACGCACACCTGCACACATGTACAAAGTGACAAATACAAGACGATAACACAAAAATGGAAAATATGTTTAATTTATGCGATGAAGGTAGGATTAAATGACCCCTGTGGATACAAACTATACTTCAAAAGCTACAATACAATAAGATCAGAGGGCCTGCATAATAAAACTCCCTTTAGAAAGATAACAGTCTCTAGGACACTGCATTTATTTGAAGTAACAATAATTTGTTCGAAGTTCAATTTTGAGAAAAAAAGCTAAAAGCGATCGCTGAGATAAGTCGAGGTACGTGTTTGAATCTTTCTGTATATACTTCTTTAAACAGCTGTCAGGCAAAACATCTTAGGACGAATGTTGTCTTTTCTGACTTATAAATGTTGCTACAATGTTAGATACTCGTGTTAAACAATGACAAATCGCCCGATCATAAGGTTCACGCATGTTGGCGTAATATCGCTAAAATTTGTTCCATTTTGTCCACCAGCGACGCTGAGATCATTTTTCATGCGTTCGTTATGTCTCGTTTCGATTACTGTAACGTATTATTTTCCGGTCTCCCTATGTCTCGCATTAAAATATTACAGTTGGTACTGTTTACCTTTATATACTGTTATACATATGTACCTATATATCTACATATACTGTATATACCTATGAATGTTGTCATTCATCCAGGTCATTGTCATCTCAGGGGATTCCATTGATCGTAACTGGACTGTTTGGTTTGTCTGGGGACGGCGACGCGTGCCAGCAACCGAAGGGTTCCTGGTTCGATCCCCAGCTTCTGCCAACCTAGTCATGTCCGTTGTGTCCTTGAGCAAGACACTTCACCCTTGCTCCCGATGGGTCGTGGTTAGCACCATCAGTGTGTGAATGTGTGTGTGAATATGGAAATAGTGTCAAAGCGCTTTGAGTACCTTGAAGGTAGAAAAGCGCTATACAAGTATAACCCATTTATTTATAGTCTTAGAAGACGTTTCCTCTCTTATCCAAGTAGACTTCATCAGTTCCTGCTCCTAAACTTATTGTATATTGGTCAGATCTAGTCTTGGACTTCGATTGGTCAGATCTAGTCTGAGACTTCGATTGGTCAGATCTAGTCTGAGACTTCGATTGGTCAGATCTAGTCTGAGACTTCGATTGGTCAGATCTAGTCTTGGACTTCGATTGGTCAGATCTAGTCTTGGACTTCGATTGGTCAGATCTAGTCTTGGACTTAGATTGGTCAGATCTAGTCTAAGACTTAGATTGGTCAGATCTAGTCTGAGACTTAGATTGGTCAGATCTAGTCTGAGACTTAGATTGGTCAGATCTAGTCTGAGACTTAGATTGGTCAGATCTAGTCTGAGACTTAAATTGGTCAGATCTAGTCTGAGACTTAAATTGGTCAGATCTAGTCTGAGACTTAAATTGGTCAGATCTAGTCTGAGACTTAAATTGGTCAGATCTAGTCTGAGACTTCGATTGGTCAGATCTAGTTTGAGACTTTCGATTGGTCAGATCTAGTCTGAGAATTAGATTGGTCAGATCTAGTCTGAGACTTAGATTGGTCAGATCTAGTCTGAGACTTAAATTGGTCAGATCTAGTCTGAGACTTAGATTGGTCACATTAGTTTCCGATGCCTCTGTTCGCGGCTTAATGGCTACGTTGTGACGTAACAGCGAGGTGACGTACTTATTTGGACATTTAGATCAGTCAGAGGGGGAGGAAACACAGAAAAAGGTAGGATAATATAGTTGTATCTAATCGTGGCATGTGCATAACAACACCGTCGTGTGACATGCAGTGACATAAATGCTGCTAAAAGCAGCTTTTTATGCACTCTCTGAGTCGTTTAAAGAGATTGCTGGTGTACCCACTGTTGTGACCGGGTGAATATAGATGTTTAAGTTTATTTTTTGACCGTGTCTGGAAAGAAAAAAAATAGCAGTGACGACTTAAATATACATATTCAAACAGTGTATATTTTCATAAGATAAATTATGATACTTTTGGAGAGGGTGGGACGTGGTTTCATTTGTAATCTGGGATCACCTCCACAAACAAACAGACTCAAAAAGAGTGGGTTATAAAAGTGACTTTGGGGAAAAAAACTAAGCAGAGTTTACACTAAAGCAGTGATCCTCAAACTAAGATTGTCATGCCAAACTCTCTCTGATTCCTCAAAAGCCCCTCCCATGACAACAGAGCCCCATGTTTAACTCTGAAACTAAGTTGTCCATTCTCTCTATATACACGGCTCTACCACTAGTGGCACGTGAGCTCCATCTAGTGGTATGCCAAATAATCATTTAATTAAATATTCAAACCCAGTGTTACTGTTCAAACTGTGTGTAATTTTACAGTGGCCAAAAATACTAAATATACTTGTTTAAAAAAACATATTCCTTGTTTTTAATGAATACTTGGGTCTACTATTCTACTGTATTTTAAAGTTGGTCATTTTGGTAGTACTTGGAGACCCAAGTGTTTTTTGAGGTGGTACTTGGTAGAGCAGTGTTTTTTAACCTTTTCTGAGCCAAGGCACATTGTTTTCATTGAAAAAATCCAGAGGTACACCACTTGCAGAAAACATTAAAAAATGAAACTCAGTAGCCGATATTGACAGTAAAAAGTCATTGTTGCAATTGTGGGATATGAATTCAAACCATAACCAACCATGCATCAATATAGCTCTTGTCTCAAAGTAGGTGTACTGTCACATCACACCGTGACTTATTTTGAGGTTTTTTTGGTGTTTTCCTGTGTGTAGTGTTTTAGTTCTTGTCTTGCGCTCCTATTTTGCTGGCTTTTCCTCTTTTGTTGATATTTTCCTGTAGCAATTTCATGCCTTCCTTGAACGCTATTCCCCGCACCTGCTCTGTTTTCGCAATCAAGACTATTTAAGTTGTGCGGACGCTATCTTTCTTTGTGGGGACTTTGTTGATTGTCGTGTCATGTACGGGTGTACTTTGTGGACGCCTTCTGCTCCACACGCTGTAAGTCTTTGCTGTCGTCCAGCATTCTGTTGTTGTTTACTTTGCAGCCAGTTCAGTTTTAGTTTCGTTTTGCATAGCCATCCCTAAGCTTCGATGCCTTTTCTTAGCGGCACTCGCCTTTTGTTTATTTTTGGTTTAAGCGTTAGAAACCTTTTCCCCTGCAAACCATCGTCGTCGTTCCCGACATCTCCAAAGCAATTGGAGCCACCTACTGATATGGAAGAGTATTACACGGTTACTCTGCCGAGCTCCAGACAGCACAGACACTCAACAACGGCACATTTGCGGATTAGAATTACTGGTTTGCAAAAAATATTTTTAACCCAATTAGGTGAAATTACATAATCTCCCACAGCACACCAGACAGTATATCACAGCTCTAGAGCATATCGAATAAAGTTAAAGTTAAAGTTAAAGTACCAATGATTGTCACACACACACTAGGTGTGGCAAAATTATTCTCTGCATTTGACCCATCACCCTTGATCACCCCCTGGGAGGTGAGGGGAGCAGTGGGCAGCAGCGGTGGCTGCGCCCGGGAATCATTTTGGTGATTTAACCCCCAATTCCAACCCTTGATGCTGAGTGCCAAGCAGGGAGGTAATGGGTCC